>NW_018223037.1:1106-37066 GCF_001263595.1 Phalaenopsis equestris
AGGGAAAGAATATTGATTGTCTCTTTATCTCTCTCAAATGTTCAACATATATTTCTATCTCGATCTCTCGCTCACACTGTCTCTATCCATTCTTTCTCTTCCTCATAATCACACACACTCTCTTAAACTCTTACTCTATCGCTCTATCTATCTTTCCCTCTCTTCACCCTACCTCTCATTCTCTCTCTCTCTCACTCTCTCTTTCTCTCTATATCTTATCTCTCTTACTCCCTCTCTCTCCCTATAAATATTCTGTTTCTCATCATTCATTATCTTATCTGAGAAGTGAAGAGAATGAAAAATTACAAGAAAGAGAGCACAAGAGAGATAGCTAGTGAGAGCTCTTTATGCTTCTATCTCACACACTCTATCATTTCTCTCTTACTCTCTCTCTCCCACTCCCTCTTTTTGAAGGGTAGGAGGGAGGTGAAAGAGGTTGAGAAAAGGATTGAGAGGGAGGTGAAAGAGGTTGAAAAAATGATTGAGATAGAGGGAGATTGCGAGAGTGAGAGAAAAAGAGTAAGATATGAAAGATAACGTGAAGAAAAATTAAGGATATAGGAGAGAGTGAATAAAGGAATAAGAAAAATTAAGGATCCCTATTCTTCTATCTCTATCTCACTAATCTCTCACTTTATCTCCTCTCTCCTTTCTCATTCTCTCACTATCACTCTCTCTCAGTCATATATACTACCTCCCTATCCCTCTCACTTCTTGCTCTCTCTTCTCTCTCTCCAGTCCTTACTCTCTCTTGTTCCCTCTTTTCTTTTACTCTCCCTTGCTCGTTGTCTCTCTCTCACTCTTCTATCTACTCTTCTATCTCCTCTCTCACTCTTCTATCTTTCTCCCTCTTTCCATCTCCCTCTCTCGTCTTCCCTCTTGTTCTTGCTTCTTACCTCACTTCATTCATTCCTTCTCTCCCTCCCCCTCAAATTCTTATGTGTCTCTCTCCCACTCTCTATCCATCCCTTCCTCTCTCTCCCTCCCTCCCTCCCTCCCTCATTTCTTCTCCCTTTCTAATCTCTCGCTCTATCTCTTCTTCTCTCTCTCTCCTCTCTTTATCCCACCACCTCTTTAACTACCACCCTCCCTCCCTTTCTTTCACACCCTCTATCTTTTCTCTCTACCTCTCCTTCTTTCCAACCCTCTCTCTTCTCTCTTCTCTCTCTCACTATATATATATCTACCTCTCCATCATTCCTCCTATCCCATCCTCTACCTCTCCCTCTTCCTCTTCCTCTATTCCTCTCACAAATCCTCTCTTTCTTCCACACTTATCTCTCTCTCTCTATTCTCTCACTCTTGCTCTCTCACTCCTCTCACTTCTAATGCCTCTCTCTCTTTAACTCTCATCTTCTCCCTCTCACACACAAACACTCGCTCCCTTTTCCTCTCTCTCCCTCTCCTTCACTTGTTCCATCTTTTGTTCTCCAATTCTCTCACTCACTCACTCACTCACTCACTTTTGCTTCTCTCTCCCTCACACACACACAAACACTTGCTCCCTCTTCCTGTCTCTTCTCACATTCTTTTTCTTGCTCTCTCTTTTATATCTCACACATTCTCTCCCTCTCATTATTGCTCTTTCTCTCACACTTTTCTGTCTCTCCCATTACTTTCTCTTGGTAATCTATCTTTTCTATCTTTATCTCTCTCACTCATCTTTATCTTTCAATTTTTGGTTGGTATAAGAAAAAGAGTAAGGGATAGAGGAGACATGAGTGAGAAAAAAATCACTCTGTTCTCTTTCTCTACATTTCCTCTTTCTATCTTCCATTGTCTCTCTCTCATCAGTCATCTCTCCCTCCCTCCCTCCATCCCTCACTCACTTCCTCTTCTCTCTCCCTCTACATCAATATCTCTCTCATTATCTCTCTTTCTTAACTTCTCTCCTCTCTCCCTTTCCTCTCCATCTTACACACACTCTTACTTACACTCGCACATTTATCTCATTTTTCATTTCACTCTCCCTCTCTCGCTCCCTCACTTTCCCTCACTCTCACTCTCTTTCTAAGTATTTTCTCTAACTCTCACTCTTTCTCTCACTATTCTCTCTAACGCTCTCTCTCATGATTTACCTGTCTCTATTTCTCTATCATAGAAGAAACTAGGACCAAGAATGAGACGGAAAAGAGGAGAGAATAGTGTGAGGGAAGGAGCTTGCAAGAAGAGAGAGAAAAAAAAGATTGTCCCTCTTCATCTAATGGAGAGAGGTAGATATTTTTTTGTATCTCCTTGTTCTTCCACTCTATTGCTAAATAGGGGAGAGAAAAGAGATGAGAGAAGAAAGGGAGAGCGATGATCTCTAACTCTCACTCTTTCTCTCACTATTTTCTCTAACACTCTCTCTCATGCTTTCCTTGTCTCTATTTCTCTAGCACAGAAGAAACTGGGTCCAAGAGAGAGAAGAAGAGGAGGAGGGAATATTGTGAGGGAAGGAGTATGAAATAAGAGAGAGAGAGATTATCCCTCTAGATGTCTTTTTGCACTCCCTCTTTCTCTTATCACTTTATCTCTCTATCTCCATCTCTCCTCTCTTTCACTATCTATTTATATATCTACTCCCTCTCTCTCTCATTATCTCACCTAAAAGGGAGGGGTGGGGATGGAGAGAGGGAGAGGAGATGGCTAGAGAAAAGGGTGAGAGGCAAAGAAGATGAAGCAAGAGAAGCGAGAGTGAGAGAGGAAGATATAGAGAGAGGGAGCATGACAGAGAGAGTGATAGTGAGAGCAGGTGAGTGAGAGAAAGATAAAGCAATAGAGAAAAGAAGGAGAGATAAAGATAAAAAATGAGAGAGAGTAAAATAGAAAGAGATCAAGAGATAGAGTGTGTGAGAGAGAAAACAATGTAGATAGAGAGAGAAAGGGAGAGAATGGAGATGGGGAGTGAGAGAAGGGAGAGGCAGATAGAGAAAGTGAGAGATAAATAGAAAGCAATAAAGCGAGATAAAGAGGAAGTAGGAGAGGGAGAAAAGGTTGAAAGAGGGAAGAGAAAGTGATAAATAGAGTAGAGAGAGAGAGTGTGTGTGTGTTTGTGTGTGTGAAAGAGGAGTCAACAAGGAAGAGAAAAAGAGAGGGAGGGAGAAAGTTCAACAAGGAATGGAGAGAGTTAGGGTGAGATGATGGAAGAGAGATGAAGTGAGAGTAAGCGAGAAAAAGAGAGAGAAACTATGAGAAAGAGAAATTAGGAGAGAGAGAAATAGTGTGATAAAGAATGGGAGAGCTAGAGGGAGAAAAAAAAGAGGGAGCTTTATTTTGACCTTTAACTTATTCTTCTTTTTCTCTCTCTCAGACTCTCCATCTCTCTCTTCTCTTCACCAAAATTATCAAAAGATATTACTCTTATCGCCCAATGTACTTCTCTCACTCTTGTTCCATCACCTAAGAAAAAGATGAGAGAACAAGAAGAGGATCAGAGATAAAGTTCTAGAGAGAGCGAGAGAGAGAGGTGAGTGAGCGAGAGAGAGGGATGGGGAGAGGAAAGAAGAGATATTGAGAGTGAGAGAGGGAAGGAGGGAGAGAGAAAGAAATCAATTGATAGAGTAAGAGAGAGAATATTGAGATAGAGATGA
Source organism: Phalaenopsis equestris (assembly GCF_001263595.1). Taxonomy (NCBI): domain Eukaryota; kingdom Viridiplantae; phylum Streptophyta; class Magnoliopsida; order Asparagales; family Orchidaceae; genus Phalaenopsis; species Phalaenopsis equestris. Next base: position 4,679 of record NW_018223037.1, read on the forward strand.
AAAGTTCTAAAGAGGCATGAAGGCAGGTTCAGAGAGTGGAGGTGGGAAAGAGAAAAAAAGAAAGAGAGAAGTGAGAAAAAAGAGAGGGAGGTCGAGAATGAGACGGGTGAAAGCATGATATAAAAGGGATGAAGAGTGATAGGGGGGACGAGGGGGGAGAAAGAGATAGAGTAGAAGAAAAAAGTGGGAGAAAATAGAAGAGATTGAGAGATGGAGGGAGTGGGAGGCAGTGTGAGAGCAAGAGAGGAGAAAAAGTACAGAGAGCGTGAGAAGAAAGAGAGAGAGAGAGAAGAGAGGGAGGGTCTCCCTCCCACTCTCTTTTTTCTTTCTCCTTCCCTTACTCCCTCTTTCTTCTATTTATCTCACTCTCTCCCTCTCTATTAGTCTTTCTCTTCTTCACTCTCCTTAGCTTCCTTTCTCTCTCTCTCTCACTTTATCTCCCCTATTTCTCTCTTTCTGTCTTTCTCCCTCTGTCTTTCGGTTAGTCTCTCTCTATCTTCTCTATCTAGTGCACACTTTTTTCTCTCTCTACCTCCCTCTCTCTTGGTCTCTCACTCTCCCTCACTTGCTCAAACTCTATTGCCCTCTCCCGCCATCTAAATTCTTTCTTCACCTTTCTAGCTCTCTCTACTCTTTCTCATTCCCTCCCACATTTCCTCTTCCTCCCATCTCTCTCTCATTCTCTCTCTTCCTTAGTCTCCCACTTCTCAATCCTTCCACTCTCTGTGAGAGAAAGGAATAGAGAGATACAGAGAAGGAGAGAGAGAGTGAGGAAAGATATAAAAAGAATAGAGGGAGAGAGAGGAAATAATATTTGGGTGTAGGAGAGAGGCAAGAAAAGGGCGGGAGACATATTTCTCTCTCGTAACCTTCTCACTATCTCCTTCTCCCTTTATCATAAACCATCTTTATCTCTCACTCTCTTTAGATGTCTTTTTTTGTCTCCCCTCCCTTTCTTGCTCTGCATCTCTCTCTCTCCCTAGACCTCTCAAACTCTATATCTCACCCACACTCATTCTCATGCTCTATCTCCTCATGCTCAATCTCTCCCTCAATCTTGCTTTCCCTTACTCTCTCTCCCTCTCTTTTCCTCTCTCAATCTCTCTCTTGAGCTCCTTCTCTCTACTCTCTCCCTCTTAGTCTCCCTTTCACTCTCTTAACCTCACTCCATCTCTCAATCTCCCTCTCTCTTGCTTCATTTTTTCCTCTCTCCCTTTTTCTCACCACCCATTTCTCTCTTTCACATACACACACACTGTCTCTTTCATCCTTTCTCTTTATTGCTCCCTCCCACCCTGCCTAAATCTCCCTCTCTCACTCCATCTCTTTTACTTTATCTTCCTCACCCTGTCTCTCACTCTCTCACACTTGCGCTCTCCTTTTCTCTCTTCTCTCTCTCCTAGACACACTTTCTCTCTCAATCTGTTTATTATCTATCTCACTATCACTCTCCTTCCTAAACTCCCTCCCTACCCTCCCTACCTCTTTCACTTCTCCCTTCAATCGCTTTATCTAATCCTCTTTGATGCCATATGTTTCTCCGTATATCACTCTCTTAAACTATTAAGCCCTCTCTCCACATGTCTCTATCTATTTGTCATTCTCTCTCTATCTCCCTCCCTCTCTCCCACTATCTTGCTCTTTATTTCTCTCATTCTAGAACTCACTCTACTCTCACTCTCTTTTTACCACTCTAACTCTCTCTATATCCCTCCTCTCTCTCAATCTCTCTCGCCTCCTCAGTTCTTCCTCCGTATCTCTTTCTTACTTCTCTTCTTTTCTCTTTCTAAATCACTCACCACCTTTTTTCTCAAAGCTCTCTCCCCCTAGAGAGTGAGAGAGATGGTGAGGTAGAAAGAGAGGGTCAGAGGGAGTAAGAGAGTGAGAGAGATGGTGAGGTAGAGAGAGATAAGATGAGGAATGATTGAGAGAGTAAGAGAGAGAGAGAGAGAGAAAATAATGAGACAAAGTGAGTAAAGAGCAAGAGAGAAAAAATGCTATTGAAGATAGATCAATAGAGAGGGATGAAGGGAAGGAGGGAGAGTCGGGGTAAGAGAGGGAATGGAAGAAAGATAAAAAAGAAAGAAATAATTGTGAGAAAAAGAGAAGAGGAGAGAATGAGATTGGTGAGAGAATGGAGGATAAGGGACAAAGTGGGATAGGGAGGGAAAAGGAGGGAGGGATAAAAAGATAGAGCATAAGAAAAAAAATGGTAGAGAATAGAGGAGATTGAGAGTAGGAGGGAGAGGGAGACACAGTCAGTGAGAGAGGGAAGAGCAAAAATAGAGAAAATGAGAAGAGAGAGAGAAGAGCTGGAGGTTCTTTCTCTCACTCTCTAAAGCTTCCTTCCTTGCAATCCCTTTCTTCCTCACTCTTTCTCTCTCACTCTCTCCCCTTCTCTATCACACTTTCTCTCCCTCACCCTCTTTTGATTCATTTTTCTCTCTCTCACAATCTATCTACCCCTTTTTTTCTCTTTCTCTCTTTGTCTCTCTATCAGATTGTCTCTTTCTTCTCTTTAAAAAACATACTATTTTCTATCTCAACCTCCCTCTCTCTTTGTTTCTTATCTTCTCTCACTCGCTCTCACTCTCTCTCGCCATCTGATTTCTTTCTCAAACCTTCTAGCTCACTCACACTATCTCTCCTTCTCTCCTCCATCTCCTCTCTCTCTCGCCTCTCTCCCATGGTCTCTCTTTCTCTCTCTCTCTTTTTTACTCTTTCTCTTTACTCTTTCTCTTCATTTCCCTCCACTCTCTCTTACCCTCCCTCCCTTTCTCCCTCTCCCTATTCTCTAACTCTCACTTCTGTTATTATTTGTTATCTCTCTCACTCTATCTCACTTTCTATATCACCCTTCCTACCTCTATTATTTGAGATGTAGAAGTGGGGAGGAACAAAAAGAGAGAGAGAGAGAGATAAAAATGCAATGGAGAGAGAGGGGAGGAAAAAGGAAGAAAGGGAGTGGAAGAGAGTGAGGCTCTCTATTTCTCTCTATTTCTCCTCTCTATTTCTCTCCCTCTCTCTTCCTCCCCCTCCCTTTCTCTCCCTCCCTCCCTCTCTCTCTTTATCTCCCTGTCTCTCTCTGTGTCTCCATTCCTCACTCCCTCTCTCACTCTATTTCCCTCTCTTGCTTCATTTATTTCTCTCTCTCTCTCACTCACAAACACAAACTGTCGCTTTCTTTCCCCCACCCTCCATCCCTAACTCTCTCTCTCTCCGTCACTCACTCTTGCTTTATCTTTGTCACTGTCTCATACTTGAACTCTCCTTATCTCTCTTATTTCTCTCACACACACTTTCTCCCTCTCACGCTCCCCATTCTCTCTCCCTGTCTCACTTCTCCCTCATGTCTCCCTCGCTCTCATTCTCTTTCATGCTCTCTAATTCTCTGTATATCTCTCTCCTAAACTGTTAATCCTCTCTGCACATCTCTCTCTATCTATCATTCTTTATCTGTTTCCATCCCTCTCTCCTTCTATCTTGTTCTTTCTCCCTCTCTATCTAGAACTCCCTCTTTCTCTCACTCTCTCCCTATTCCTACTCTCTCTCCCAGTCTCTTACTTGATCTCTCCTCCTCCGTCACTTTTCTCTCTCATCCTCTCTCTCTAAGTTTAACTCTCTCACACTCTAACTCTCTCACGCTATCCAGATCTCTTTCTTTCTCTTATTATTCTTTCTTTCTCAATCACTCATTTATGTCCTTCTCTCTTATTGTCTCTCTCACCCTCCTCCTTTTATCTTCTTTAGCTTTTTGTCTCTCATGCTCTCTCTCACTCAATTGCTCTCTCACTCTTTTTTTTGCTCTCTCTCCCCTCACTACATTCCTCTCTCTCTCTCTTCTCTCTCTTCTTCCCTCATTTCTATCTCCTCCCCCTCCATTACTCTCTCTCCTTCTTTAGTTCCTCATTCTGATACTACCTACCTTTCTATTTTTCTCACTTTTCTCTCTTTCAATCTCTCACTCTTTAACTCCTACGCTTTGTATCTTATTCTCTCTCTCTTTCTCTATGCCTTTGCTCTTCTCTTTGTCTTCCCTCTTTTGCTCTTATTTTCTCTTTAAATATCTCCCACTTAAACTCTCTCTAAACTCTCTCAAACTCTCTCAAGCTCTCTCTCCTAATCTCTCACACACTATTTTCTCTCTCAACATCTCACACTCGCTTCTTTGATTTTCTTTCTCCCATATTATTTTTGCTCTCTTGCATCATCACTTTCTCTCACCCATCTTTCTTATGCTCTATCTTCTTCCTCCTTACCTCTCACAATCTCTCCCTCTATATCTCCCCCAAGAATGATAGAGAGAAAGATAATAAGAGAGTGAAGTTAGAGGCACAAAAGAGATGGAGAAAGTAAGGGAGCAAGGATAAATATATAGAGTTAGACAGTGAGAGATAAGATGAGAGGAAGGGAGAGCAGGTTAGGAAAGAGGCAGAAAAAAATGAAAGGTAGGGAGAGAGAAAGAGAGGGAAAGATAGTGAGAGAGAATAATAAAAGAGAGAACAAGAGAAGAAAGAGGGAGAGAGAAGGAGGGACTTAAAGTGAGAGTGAGAGTGAGGGCAAGATAATCAGTGAGAGGGGGGAGAGAGACAAAGGGCTAGGGAGAAAGGGGGGAGAGAGCAAGAGAGGATAGAATAGAATTAATGAGAAGAGAGAGAGAGATTGTGAGAGAATTGGAAGGATTGAAGGAGGAGAGGAGATGTAGGAGAATAGGGTGAGAGAGATAAATCAACAAATATAACGAGAGACTGAGAAGGGTGAGAGAGATAAGGAAAGTTATAGAGGGTCCAAAAAAGAGAGAGACAGGGAGAGAGAGTGAGAGAGAGGGAGGGAGAGAAGGTAGGGAAGAGAAAAAGTGAGCGAGTGATGGTGAGAGAGGAGAGAGAAATAGAAGAGTGTGTGAGAGAGATAAACTAAAAGTTAGAAGAATAAACATTTAGAATGGTGAGAGAGAGAGAGGGAGTGAGAGAAGGTGGGTTTAAGAGACAACTTGCTTGAGAGAAGAAGGTAAAACAAGAGAGGAGTGAGAGAGTTAGAGTAGGAGAGGGGTTAAAGTTTGAGAGCAATAGAGAGAGACAGCGAGAGAATAAGATCTGAGAGAATGTGAGAGGGAAGGAGGGAGTGTTAAAAAGACAGAATAAGGGTAGGAAATGGGAGCTATAAAGTGAGGAATAGAGTAAGGGAGGGGGAGGAGAGTGATAGAGAAATGGAGAAAAAGAGTGAGAGAGAAAGTGAGCTATAGATAGAAGAGTGAGAGAGAGAAATAAAAAAAAGAAAAGTTAGAGAGAGAGAATAGAGAGCAAAAGATGAGAAAAAAATTTGAGTTAAAGATAGTGAGGTATAGAAAAAGTGAGAGAGGGAAGAGGGAGATGGAGTACAAAGAATAAAGGAAAAGTGCTAGATATAAAATATGAGAGTAGAAAGTAAGAAAGTGAGTGTGAGATAATGCGATGAAAAAGAAGAGATATGGGTGAGTGAGTGGTAAAGAGAGAAGAGAGTGAAAAAAGAATAAACAAAATAAAGAGAGATGTTGGTATCAATGGGGAGAGAAGGTGAGAGATAGAGAGAGAGAGACAAAGAGAGATATACAGAAAGGAAGGGGAAAGAGAGAGCAAGAGTGAGGAAGTGGAGAGAGAGGAAAGAGAGACCAAGAGAGAGGACGTGGAGAAAGAGTGAGAGAGAGAGAATGAGAGTGAGACGGGGAGAGAATGAGAGAAGAGAAGAGAAAGAGAGATTGAGAGAGAGGGGGAAGAGAGAAATAAGCTAAGGGAGGGAGATTGAGAGAAAAGGAGAGCGCATGAAAAAGCAAGAAGGGTGTGAGTGGTCTAAGAGAGACCTTGAGAGAGCAATAGATAGAGGGAAAAAGCAAGAGGTGAGAAAGCAAAAAGAGAGAGAGAGAGAGGGAGTGAGGATGAGAGAAGGAAAGCAAGATGGAAAAGTGGGAGTTAGAGAGAGGAAGGGAAAGAAAAGAGTGAGTGATGGAATATAAAGAAAAAGAGAGTGCAATAAGAAAAAGTGTAAAGCTCAATCTTCCACTCTCTCTCTATCTAACTACCGAACTCAATCTTCCACTCTCTCTATCTGAATACTCTTTATCTCCTCTCACTTTTCTCATTTTCTCACTACCACCCACCCTCACTCACTTACTACCTCTCCCTCTGTCTTTCACTTCTCAATCTCTCTCTCAGTCCCTCACTCTCTCTTGTTCTCTCCCTTCATTCAATTTCCCTTGCTCACTGTCTCTCTTACTCTCATTCTTATACTCTCTCCCTCTATCCATTTCTCTCTTTTGGTCCCACACTCAATGTCACTTCTTACCTCACTTCTCTCACACTCTCTCTACCCCTCTCACTCTCATAATTCTCTCTCTCCCTATCCATCCTTCCCTCTCTCTCCCACCCTCTCACATTTCTTCTCCCTATCTAATCTCAAGCTCTATCTCTTCTTCACTCTCCCTGCACTCTCTCTATTCCCACATCTCTCCACCCTCCCTCCCTCTCTCTCATACCCTTTACCTTGTCTCTCTACATTTTCTTCTCTCACTCTATCTATTTATATCTCTCTATTTTACTTTTCATCCCTCTTCTCCTTCCCTCTCCGTCTCCCTCTCCCTCTCACTCTAACACATGCTCTATCTTTTCCACACTTGTGTTTCTCCCTATTCTCTCACTCTATCACTCTTGCTCTCTCGCTCCACTCACTTCAAATCTCTCTCTACTTATCTCCCTCTTCTCTTTCACACAAACACACACTCGCTTTCTACTCCTCTATCTCCTTCTCATTCTCATTATCCTCATTTTATTCTCTACTTATCTCTTTCACTCGCTCACTCTTGCCTCTCTCTTTCACTCACACACATCACACACACTTGATCCCTCTTCCCCTCTCTCTCTCTCTCAATTCTTTCTCATACATTCTCTCCTTCTCTTTATTACTCTTTCTCTTGCTCTTCTCCATCTCTCCCCACTTTTTCCCTGGTTATCAATCTTTTCTCTCTCTCTCTCTCGTTCATCTTTATCGCTCTATTTTTGGTAAGGTTTATTCATACCATAACATAAGAACATCAATAAATAGTATACTTGTTGATGGTGAAACTCATAGAAAATAGAATGGCTTCATGCATGAAGTCAAATATACAGTATTTATATAAAAATGTATTAAGGTACCCTCTCTCTCTCAATTAAAGAGAGAACAATGATAGAGATAGAAAGATGAGTTAGAAGGGAGAAAAAATACAAGAAGGAGAGAGGTGACTGAGAGAGAGAGATAAAGAGAGGGGAATAGTGGAAGAGAGAGAGAGTGAGCGATGAAGTGAGATAGAGCTTGATGGTGTGAGAGAAAGAGCAATAAAGATGGGGAGAGAACAAGAGGGAGAGAGAAATAAAGGGAAATAAGCAAGTAAAGAGGGAAAGAAAGGGATGGAGAGAGAAGAGTGAGAGAAAGAAGAGAAATAAGGAAAATTGAGAGAATAGGAGAGACGTATGAGGGATAGGGAGGGAGAAATGACAATAAAGATAGGGAAAGGGATAGAGTGAGAGGCAGGGAGTGGGAGAGAGTGTAAGAGAGAGATAATGAGAGAGGGAGAGAGTGAGAAAGAGAAAATGCCAGTCATGATAGAGAGAGGGAAATAGAGATAGAGGAACATATAGAGAGCGAGAAAGTAAGAGAAAGTGATAGAGAAAAAGATTACGAATGAAGAATGAGAGTGAGAGAGAGGGAGAGAAAGGAAGTCACAAAAGAAGGGCGAGAGCGAGAGATGATAAATTATCAACCTTCTCTAAAACTATCCCTCCATCTTTTTCACTCCTCTTTTCACTCATGCACCATCCCTCCCTCACTCCCTCCCTCCCTCCCTCAAATACTAACCCTCCCTCCCACATAGCTCTCCATCTCTTTCACTCTCCTCTTTCTTAATCTCCCTACTCTCTCACTCTCTTCCTCACTTTGTCTATCTTTTTCTATCATTCGTCTACCTCTTTTTCTCTCTCATGCTCATTCCCTCTCTTTTTTTCAAACTGTCAACATGTTTCTCTCCTCATCCCTAAATCTCTTTCTCACTCTCTACCTCTATCCCATTCTCTCTCTTCCTCCCTCCCCCTCCCTCCCTCTCCCTCCCTCTCTATCTCCATATATTCTTCCTCTTTCAAAGAGATTGAGGATGAGAGAAGAAAGATAGAGGAGGAGAAATAGGGAAGGAACATCAGAGATAAAGGGATAGAGATAAATATAGAGAGATAGAGAACGAGTTAAAGAGAGAACGAGAGAATCGAGACATTGAAAGAGATCCTCAAGAGAGATAGGGAAGGATGGTCGTAGTGAGAGTGAAGGGGGAATCAAAGAGAATGATAGAAATAATGAGAGAGGTGGATGGAGTGAGATAGAGAGAGTGACAAATAGAAGAGAGAGAGAGAGAATGGAAAAGAGAAGGATGAGAAGGGATGGAGAAAGAGATAAAAACATAAAGAGCTATACAAAGAGAAGAAAAAGAGAGAGAGAATATGATAAATAGAGAAAGGGAGAGGGAGAGTGATAATGATATAGATAGAGAGATATAGATATCAAGAGAAAAGAGTGTAAGTATAGAGTGACAAAGAGGTGGGAGGGAGGGTTAAAGGGAGAAAGAGAGGAAATAAGAATGTGGGAGAGCTAGTAAGTGGAGAAAGTGATGGAGTGCTGGAAGAAGATGGAAGGTAATAGATAGCGAGAGTGAGAGAGAAAGTGATAAAAAGAGAGAGCAGGAGAGTTAGAGATAAGGAAGAGAGAGAATGTGAGAGGGAAGAGCGAGGGAAAAATTAGGATAGGGAGGGACAAAGAAGGGGAGAGAGAGAACAAGATAGGGAGAAAGAGATAGCGAGAGGAGCATGAAGAAATAGACAAGAGAAAAAGAGAGAGAGTATATAGGTAGAGAGGGAAAGAGAGAATGAGGAATAAGGAGGGAGGGAGCTACAATGAAATAAGAGAGAAAGTGGGAGGGAAGACCTAGAGAGAGGAGAGAGTGTGGGTGAGAGAGAGAAAGATAAAGTGGGAGGCCTAGATAGATAGAAAGAGACAAGGAGGAGCATGGAGAGAGGTAGGGATAGGGAGGAGAGAGAGTATCAAGAGAAAGTAGATAGAAAGTGTGAGAGATAGATGGTTAGAGCTAGAGGGAGAAAGAAAAAAAGAGACAGAGAGCTAAAAAGGTGAGAATGAGAGTAGAAGAGTAATGGAAAAATAGAAAGAGATGGAGGGTGAGAGATAACGAGATAGAGAGAGATAGTGTGTGTGTGTGTGTGTGATAGAAATTAAGTTAGATGGAGAGAAAAAAAGTATGAGAGAAAGGAAGTAGGAGAAAAAGCAAAAGAGATACATAGCAAGAAAGAGATGCCTCAGTCATTTCCCTCTGTCTAGTCTCTTTATCTCACCTTTCTGTCTACCTCTCATTTTCTCCCTCATTTATGTCTTCCTCAATCACTCTCTCTAACTCTCTCTCTCTTGAGAGTTAAATAAATAATGATCAAGGTAGAGAGAGACAGATTATGAGAGAGGAGGGAGAGTGCAAGAGTTAGAGGGTGATACATGAGGGAGAGTGCAAGAGTTAGAGGGTGATACATGAGGGAGAGTGCAAGAGTTAGAGGGTGATACATGAGGGAGAGTGACAAAGAATGAGGGTTACTAAGAGAGAGAAGAGGTTGAGAGAAAGAGATAAAGGTTGAGAGATAGATAGGGGGAGAGGGCAAGGATAGATAAAAAAGAAAGATTAAGAAAGAGAAAGCAAGCAAAAGAGAAAGATAGTGGAAGAGATGAAGAGATCGAGAGAACGAGAGATAGAGAACAAGAGCATGAGGAGAGAGACAAAGACAATAGAACGATACAACAAGAAAGTGAGGACATAAGAGATAGATAATACAAGAGAGAGGGAGAGGTGGGAGGGAGGGAGACTACGGGACAACAAAGGGACGGTTGTCTCGGGGCTGAGGGGGGAGGGGGGGGGGGGGGGGGAGGGAGGGAGGGATGTCGTGTGAGAGAAAGTAAGACAGAGTAGGAGAGATAGATATAGATAGTGAGAGGTAGAGAGGGAATAAGAGAGGTAAATAAAGAGAGGATGGGAGAGGGAATGAGGGAGGGAGAGAGAGAGAGAGAGCAGTAGGGTGAGAGAATGAGAGAAATGGAGAGGAGAGTGTGTGTTAGAAAGATAAGTAGAATAAGAGAGGTAGACTGTGAGAGAGGAAGGAGAGAGAAAGAGTTAGAGGGTGATACATGAGGGAGAGTTATAAAGAATGAGTGCTAGCAAGAGAGGGAAGAGGTTGAGAGAGAGAGAGAAGGAGATAGAGCTTTAAAGTTAGAGAGGGGATGATAAATAGCATAGATAAAGAAGAAAGAGTAAGAAAGAGAGAGCAAGCAAGAGAGAAAGATAGTGAGAGAGTTAAAGAGATCAAGAGAGAGAGGTAGAGAACTAGAGAGTGACTGAGTGAGAGAGAGAAAAGAAAATACAACAAGTAGGAGAGAACATATGAGATACAAAAAATGAGAGAACATGAGAAATTGATAATACAAGAGGGAGGGGGTGTGAAGGAGGGATGGAAGGAGGGTGAGAGAGGGAATGAGGGAGGGAGATAAAGAGTAGTAGGGAGAGAGAATGAGAAAAATGGAGTGGTAAGGAGAGTATGTATTAGAGAGACAAGTAGAAAGAGAAAGATGAAGGGAAATTGTGAGAGAAGAAAGGGAGAGCTAGAGGGAGAGGCAAGATAGAGAGCATAAAGGGAGTGAGAGAAGAAGCAAGGGAGAGAGAGTGACAGATAGAAGGTAAAAAAGGGAGGGAGAAGAGAGTGAGACAGAAGTAAAACAAGAGAGAGAGAGAGGAAAAGCCTGCCTCCCTTTCCTTCCCTAGATTTTTCTCTTTCTTTGATCTCCTTTACTTCCCTTCTTATCTCCCTTTTCTATCTATTACTCTGTTTTTCAGTCTATCTCGTTCTCTCTCTTTTGTTATTCTCTATTTTATATCTTCTCCCACATTCTCTTACCCTATCTCCCTCTCTAACTTTCACTCTATATCTAACACACTCTATCCCTCTCTCCTTTTTTGTTTTCTCTCTCACTCTCCCACCCTTCCCTTCTCGTTCTCACTAACTATCTTTTCTCTCTCTCTTTCTCTCGCTCTTCTCTAACTCTCTCCCATCCTTTATCACACACTCTCTCTCTTTTTATACCTTTTATGCTCTCTCTTTATCGCTCTACCTACCTCCTACCCTATATCTCTCTCCCTCCTAGTATTTTTGCTCTCTTTCTCACTCTCTCTATTTCCTTCTCTTTCTCCCTCTATGCCTCTCTCATTCTTCTCTACTCTCTTTCACTCTCTCACCAGTCGGTCCTATCTCCCTTCCCCTCCCCTCTCTCTATTTCTCTCTCTTTCTTTACTATCTCATCTCCTCTCTCTCTTTCTTTCCTACCTCATCGTCTCTCTCTCTCTTTCTTTCTCTTTCTCTCTCACTCCTCCCTTCCCCCATCCTACCTCTATCTCTATTATTTTCTTTTATCTCTCTCTTCTCTTTCTTGCTCTACCTCTTGCTCGTTCTCTCTCTCTTTCTCTATCTTTTCACTTGCTTGCCCTCTCTCTCAGTTTATCTGACTCTTTCTCTCTTCTCTCTCTCAAACTTTTTTTAGCTCATATTTTCTAGCTCTCTTTTCTTTTCTCCCATTCTCTCTTTACCTTTCCCACACCCTCCTTCCAACATTCCCTCCATTTTTCACTCTCTCACTCTCTCTCACTCTTTCTTTCTCTCGCTCACTCTCTCTCCAACTCTATCTTTACCGCTCGTCTCTCTCCATCTGTCTTTTTTTCTCACTCTAACACCGACTCTCATATTTCTCACTCTCTCTAATTTTTCACCCTCACATTTCTCTCACTCTATCTATTTCTCACTCTCTCTTTTCCTCTTTTCCTCTTTTCCTCTATCTCTCTCTCTCTCTCCATCCCTTCTTCTCTCACTCATTGTATCTTCCTCTCTCTCATTCTCTCACTTCTATCATTTTATCACTCTCTCTTCTCTTTCTAATCTTTGCTCACTTCTCTCCCACTCTATCTTTCACGCTATTTTCTCTCTTTCTATTTTCTCAAGCACTTCTTCTCGCACATCCTTCTCTCTCTCTTTCCTTTTCTCAAGCTCCCTCTCTCCATCCCACTCCTTTCTCTCCCTCTTTCTCTCATTTTACTCTTTATTCTCACTCACAATTATCTCTCTATATCTTCTCTTTCTCACTCTCTCTCTCTCTCATGCCCCCTCTCTCTCTCCCTCACTTTCACTCTATCCATCTTCTCTCTATTACTCTCTCTTAGTTTATCTCTCTAATACCCTCCATCTCTTGCACGCTCTCCCTCCGTCTCTCTCCCTCACTACATACATATCTCTTTATTTGTCTCCCTCAATTTCTCTCTACCTCTCTTCTCATCTCTTCTCTCTACCCCTCTTATTGCTCTCTTTTTTCTCTCCTTCTCTTCTCTCTCTTCTCTTACTTTCTCTCACTCCCCTTCTCTCCATCACTTTCTCTCTCTCCTACCCTCTATCTCTCTCCTAAACCCCCTCTATTCCTCTCTCTCACTTCCATCTCTTTATCTCACCCTACCTCCAATCCCAAATTTCTTTGTTTCCCTTTCCCTCTCTCACCTTTCCTTTTCCCTCTTCCTAGTTTTCTCTCACACCTTCTTGTTATCTCTCTCTCTCCCTATCTCTTTTACTCTTCACTCCCACTCTCTTGTCCTCTCTATCTCTTTTTGTCTCAACATGTTGCTGATCTCTCTCAAATGCTCACCTTCACTCTCCATCTCTCCCACTCCCTCCCTCCCTCTCTATACTTCTCTCGTTAATTCTCTTCCTCCCTTTGTCTCCCCTTCCTCTCTTTATCTCTCTCACTCTCCCTCTCTCAATGTTTCTCTCCCTCTCCCACAATCTCTTTCTCACTTTGTGACCCTCCCTCTCTTTGTTTGGTCTCTCTCACCATTCTTATCTCATTCTCATAACCCTTCTCACCTATCTCCTCATATGTCCCTTATTTCTCTCTATTATTCTCCCTCAATCTCTCACTGCCAATCTCGACCTCTCTCTTATGGTCTCACTCTCTCCATCTCATCACTTATCTCATTCTCTCTTGCTTTTCACTCACTCTCTCCCTTTCTCTCCCTTGATCTCTCTTTCATTATTCCCTTTATGAGTCTTTTCTCTCTCAACACTCTTTATGTATTCACTCTATCGCCCTCCCTAACTTTTTCTCTCTTTCTCCCTCCCAAGCTCCCTCTCTCCTTGATTTTCTTCTTATCCATCCCTTCCTCTCTCACTCTCTCAGTCTCAACTATTTCCTCAACTTTCACTACCTTTCTCTCTCTCTCAATATCTCTTTATCTATTTCCCTCTCAATCTTATGTCTGCTCTTTTTCTCTTGTGATCTATCCCTCTTCGTTCCAACCTCATTAACTTTCACCACCCATATTCTCTCTCTTATTTATCACTATTCTCTCTCTCTTCCCCTTTCATGTCTTCTTCCTCACTCTCTTGATCACTCCCTTCCTCCCTCACTATCACTCGTTCCCTCCCTCACTCTCTAACTTCCCCTTCCTTGTGCTCTTTTGTTTGCTATTCATCCATCTCTCTCCCATTCCCTACCTATTTGCCTCAGTCTCCCTCTTTTCCCCTTCCATTGTATATATTTCTCTCTTTTTATCTCCCCTTATAAATATATATATATATATATATATATATATACATATCTTCTTTCTCTCTCCCTCTCAGTGTCATCCTCTCTCAAACTTTCTCTTGTGTATGTGAGAGTAAAAGTGCAGAGAGAGTGAGAAACATAGAGATGGAGAGAGAGAAGCAAGAAATAATAGAGAGTGAGATAGAGAGAGTGGGAGAAAAATATAGAGGGAATAGAGAGTGAGGAAATAGGGAGCAAGAGAAAGAATGGTAGAGGGAGAAAGGGCAAGAGGATCATGGGAGGGGAAGAGGCAAAGATAGCCAGAGGGAGGGAGAGAGAGGAAGTAAGCTCATGAGAGATAGAGAGCGAGAGAGAGAGAGAGAGAACATGCAAGTGTGTGAGATGGAGAGCAAGTGATAGATAAAGTGATAGAGAGAGAGAAAATTACATGTAATAGAGAGTGTGAGCAAGAGAAAGAAAAAGAGAGGTAAAGAAAGGGAGAGATCAAAATGGATAGAGAGAGAGAAGTTTGAATGTATGTGTGTGTGTGGGAGAGAGAGAGTTTGACAGAGTGTATGTAAGAGAAGAGGGAACAAAAGAGAAGAGTGAGAGATAGAAAAAGTAAGAGATAAAGAGAGCCAGAGAAGGGGGAGGGGTTGAGAGGGAAGGACGGGAAGAGAGTGAGGAGAGAAAATAAAATAGAGCAGGAGGGGAGAAAGATGGGGAATAGATAGAAGCAAGAAATGAAGCAAGAAAGAAGATGATGAGATGAGTGAAAGAGGGTTTGGTAAAAATAGAAGAATGTATGTTGAAGAGCGAGAGTGTGTGTGCGAGATATAGAATAAAATAGCTTGAGAAAGTTAGAGTGGGAGAGAGGGATATATATTGAGAGAATAAGAGAAAGAGAGAAGGAGAGAAATAGAAGAGTAATTGAAAAATTGATAGAAAGAGGTAGAGAGAGTGATGATAAGATATTGAGAGAGATAAATGTGAGAGTGGAGGAGAGAGACAGAAGAGAGAAAGAGAGGGAGGCAAAAACATATGGAATGAGATAAGGAGAGAGAAGCTGACAAATGGAGAGACAAAACTAGATAAAAAAGAGCAACAAAAGAGAGGCAGGTGTGATAAATAGAGAAGAAAAAGAAAGGGATGGATGGATAGATAGAAACAAAAAAGAGAAAGGTGAAAGAGAAGAGAGAGATAGAGAGAAATAATAAGGGTAAGAGCAAGGGAGCGAGATTAAGATAAAGAGAAAGAGCGAGAGAAGACGGTGTGAGAAAGAGAGAAGAAAGGGTGTGTGAGATAGAGGGAGTTATTATGAGAGAGAGGGAGATAGATAGACAGAGATGAGGAAAGAAAGAGAGCGAGAAGAGTGGAGCGAGAAGAGTGAAAGAGGAGAGGAAAAAAGAAAAAGGGATTAAGATAAATGTGTAGGGGGAAGAGAGATAGTAAGAGGTGGAGTGGGAGTGAGAGAGTGAGGCAAAGAGCAAGCTAGAAAGAGATAGAGAGCAAGTAAAAAAGTGGAGAAAGGGAGAGAATAAGAGAGAGAGATAGGGAGGAGGTAGAGAGAGTGTGTGAGAAATGAATAAGGTGTAGATAGTTGGAGAGAGGGGAGCGAGAGAGTGAGTTAGAGAGAGAAAACTATAAAGAAAAGAGAGAGTGAGGAAAGAGAAAGAAATAGAGAGAATGATAGAGTGAGAAATGAATGGAGAGGGAGGAAAAGAATAAGTGTGATTAAAAGTACAAGAAAGGCAGCAAACAAGGTGGGTGAGAGAGAATAGGATTGAAATAGGGAAAACAAAGAGGACAAGTGAGTGGGAGTGGGAGTAGGAGAAAGAGGGATAGAGAGTTAATAAGAAGGTGTCAGAGAAAGCTAGGAAGAGGGAAAGAGACGATAAGTGAAAGTGAAAGAGAAGTTTGAAAGAAGAAGTTGGCAAAATGGAAAGAGGGGGTAAGATAATTATGGAGGGTGGAAGAGAGATAGTAAGAGGTAAAGTGGGAGCAAGAGAGAAGGGGAAAGAAGCAAAAAAGAGGAGAGTGGCAAAGAAAGATTAAAAGGGAAGCGAGTGAGGTAAAAATAGAGAGAAAGTGAGAATATATAAGAGATAGATGAGATTAGATGAAGAAGAAGAGATTAAGAGAGAGGGGTTGAGAGGGAACGAGGGGAAGAGAGTGAGAGATAGAAAATAAAATAGAGGGGAGGGGAGAAAGATGGGGAAAAATTTTTACCTAAACCTTTTTTTCTTACTTTATCAATTTTCTCTCTCACTCCCTTTCACTCTCTCACTCTCTCTCACTAGCTTTCTAACTTGCATGCTCTCTTTTCAACCCCTCCATATCTCTCTTCCAATCCAACCCTCAAACACTCCCATCCTATATCCCTCTTTCTCCCCCTCTTTATCCCCCTTCCTCTTTTTTTCCTTCTCCCTCCATTTCCTCTACTCTCTTTATCTTCTTCAGACCATTCTCTCTCCCTCCCACTTTTACTCTCTCCATCTCTCTTTCTCTCTCTCAATATCTCTCTCTATCTCAATTCTCTAACACTCTCTTTCCTTCTCTCCCTCTTTCTCTCTTTCCTCTCTCTTTCTCTCCCTCTATCTATCTCTCACTCTTTCTCAGTCCCTCTCTCTTTCATCTCTTTATCTTCCCTGCCTCCCTCTATCTCTCTCTCACTCTTCCTCTATTCCTCTCTCTTTTTTTCTTCTCTCTATCTTCCCTACCTCCCTCCCTCCCTCCCTCACTTCCAATCTCTCTGTCTTACTCCCCCTCCCACTTTTACATCCATTATCTCTTTAACTCACTCACCCTTTGTCCCTCTCTCTTTACCTCTCTTATCATCTCTCTCACTCTATCTTTTTTCTCTCTCACTCTCTATGACAATCTCACTCTCTGTCACTCACTTTTTCTCTCTCTCCCAATCTCTCTCTTTCATGTCCTCTCTTTCACTCTGTTCTTTTTTCTATCTCTCCTTCATTCCAATCCACAAACACTCCCTCCCTAATTCTCTTTTTCTCCTCCTACCTATCTCCTTTCCTCTATATTTCCCTCTCTCTCCATTCTCTACTC
This sequence comes from Phalaenopsis equestris, assembly GCF_001263595.1. Taxonomy (NCBI): domain Eukaryota; kingdom Viridiplantae; phylum Streptophyta; class Magnoliopsida; order Asparagales; family Orchidaceae; genus Phalaenopsis; species Phalaenopsis equestris. The sequence continues at coordinate 21,410 of NW_018223037.1, forward strand.
TCCCTATGATCTCTCATATATTTTCTTTCTCTCATTCCCTCTTAACCTCCTCCATTTTTTCTTCTTTCTCTTTCATAACTCTCTCTCTCTTTTTCTCCTTTTTCTCTCTCTTTTTTTGCTCTATTTCCATTTTTATTTCTTCTTATCTTGTTTATTTTTCTCTCTTTCCTTAATTTCTTTGCTTGCTTTCTCTTACTTACTCTCCCTCAGTTGCTTTTGCTCTCTCTCATCTCTCTCGCACCACTGTCTTGCAATCTCTACATGTCTCTCTTTCTTTCTATCTTTCTCTCTCTCTATCTTACCTCAAACTTTCCCTCTCTCCCACTCCCACTGTCACTACCTCTCTCCATCCCTCTTTTTATCTCTTTCCATCTCTCACACTCTCTCCCTCCCTCCATAACTCACACACTCTCTCCCTCACTCTCTTTCATTTTGTTTGACCCTACCTTTCTTTTCCCTTTCAACATACTTATCATAATTACTCTATCCCTTTTTCTGTGCCCATCTTTGCCTACATCTCTACATTTCTCTCTCCTTTTTTACCCTCTCTATCTCTCCTCACTCTTTACCTCTTTCATCTCTCTCTTCGTCTCTCCATCTCCCTATCTCAATCTCTTTCACTTTCTTGTTCATTCTATTTCTCTCACATTCTCTCTCCTCCACTCTCTTGCTCTCTCTCTTACTCTTTTCACTCTCTCTCCCTCCCTCCCACAATCCCACTCTCTTTGTCTCACTCTTCCTCCCTCCTTCAGTTTCTTTATGTCTTTATTCCACTCTCCCATCCTCCTTCTCTTTTTACGTCCCTCTTGCTCTATCTTTTTTTTACTTTATCAGTACTCTCTTATTCTCCTTCCTCTTACTAACTCCCTTCCTCTCTCTCTCCCTTTCTCTCTCTCTCTCACACTCCATCTCTCCCTGTTTTACAATCTCACTTGCTTCATATCTTTAGCTCTCTCTTTCCTTACTATTCTTTTTCTATATTGCTCTTTTTCTCACCATCGTCGATTCTTGTTACCTCCATCTCCAAAATTTCACCCATACTCTCTTCCTCTATATGTCTCACTCATTGTTCTCTCTCTCGACTCTCTATCTACTATTCTCGTATATGTGTCTCTCTTTTCTCACACTCTCTTTTCTCTTTTTACCTCTCTCTTGCTCTATCCCTCTCTTATCATCTCTCTCATTCTATCTTCTTTATCACTCACTCTCTATTACTCTCTCTCTATGCTACTCATTTTTTCATTGCCCATCTCTCTCTTTCTTGCCCTCTCTCCCACTCTCTGTCTCTTTCTCAATCTCTACCCCATTATAACCCTCAAATGCTCTCTCCTTACAGCCTTTTTTTCCCTCCCTATCTCCTTTCCTCTCTCTCTCTATTTCCATCTCGCTTCCTTCTCTACTCTCTACCATCTCTCATACATTTTCTCTTATCTTTCGATCTTTACCTCTCATATTATCTCTCAAACTCTTTCATTCTTTCTTCTCTTTCTTCTTTAAGTCTCCCTCAATTTCTCTCCCTTTTCTTTCACTTTCCCGCTCTATTACCATCTTTCTATCTCTTCCTCTATTCCTCTCTCGCACCCGTCTCTATCTTTCCATAGCTCGCTCTCCTGCTTTAACTATCCTTCATCCCCTCAATCTGAACCTTCTCTCTCGCCCACTTTCTACCTCTCTCCTTCTCTCTTTCTCTCACACCTTATTGTTATCTCTCTCTCCTTCTATCTCCTGCTCTTTCTCCCTCACTTATCCAATCTGGAGAGCCTTATATCACTTACCCCATTGCTCACTCTCTCTCACCTACTCTCCTTCACTTGCTCTCGCTCTCTCTGATGTGCATATATGCAAGACAGGACCGGGGGGATAGATGTTCTTATTAGAAAACCGGATGTGCTATGCCAAAACAGAAAAAAATTGATGGAAATTCTTATGAGATGCAAAAAACTAAACAATAAAATCGTACCAAGGCTGGAAAAAATTGAATTATATGTAGAACCTGATGTAAAATGGATGGATGGAGGTAAACCTTGACCCAATGCTCAACGCAAATAAGAATGTTGGTATAAGACCATAACCTTATGCTTGAGATGAGGAAAGAACCTTGGTATAATGGAAGACCCCATAAACTGGGTGGAAATCTGCTTGATAAGTCGAGAAAGAACTCCTTAGGCGATGACTTAGAGTTCTGTTGGAATCCTAAGAAAATCGTGAGAGACAACCCAAATGCAAGTTTTTTTGACAAGAGTCAAAGTCCCTTTCTCATTTGACATAAGGCTTATATATAGGCTAAATCTTACAAGAAAATAAAAGAGAAGATAAAATATTTTCTAAAATAAATGAAAAACTACATCAAGTTGGCATGCAAGCCATTATTCAACCACAATAAAAAAAATACAAAATATTCAGCCATAATAATATGTCTCATTTTTCCTTGGGTTTCGAATAAGCTGACAAATCTTTGTGGCTCTTTGTCCTTAGATCATAGGAATTGGCTTGAGTCCAAGTCTCATGGATTAATCCATTAAGAGATTCTTCCACCCTCTTTGCACAACATCTAGTAATTGGCCCACATGGAACTTGAACAAAATATTCTCTTGAAGTCATGTCATTGTCATCCATGCTATCATTTGCATCGTTCCCCTCCTCTTGAAAAAAATTTGTCCTCAAATCAATACCTGCATCAAAAGGACTTAAATTAGTAACATTGAAAGTACACTCACATTATACTTATCTGGTAGATCCAGCTTGTAGGTGTTGTCGTTGATACGCTCAAGTACTTGGAAAGGACCATCTCCTCTTAGAAGTAGTTTAGAATGCCTTTGTTCTGGAAATCTTTCCTTTCTCAAGTGTAACCAAACCCAATCTCCAGGTTCGAAGATCATTTTATGTCGTCCCTTAATGGAATGTTTTTCATATTGCTTTGTTCTTTGTTTAATATTCAGTCTTGCCTTCTCAAGTATCTGCTTTACAAACTCAACATTTTTCTTACCATCCAAGTTAACATGCTCAGAAACAGGTAATGGAATTAAATCAAATGGCGTTAAAGAATTAAAGCCATAAATAATTTCAAAATGTGAAAATTTAGTAGTAGAGTGAACAACCCTATTATAAGCAAAATCAAAATGTGATAAACAATCTTCCCATGTTTTGATATTTTTCTTTATGACTGCCCTAAACAAATTAGACAATGTCCTATTTACTACATCAGTTTGACCATCGTTTTGTGGGTGACAAGTAGTAGAAAACAATAATTGGTTCCTAACTTACACCACAAGGTCTTCTAAAAGTAACTCAAGGACTTAGGATCTCTATTATAAACATTTGTTCTAGACATACCATGTAAGCTTATAATCTCCTTAAAGAACAAATCTGCAATATTAGAAGCATCATCAATTTTGTGACAAGGAATAAAATGTGTCATTTTGTAAAATTGATCCACCACCACAAAAATTGAATCCCTACCACATTTAGTATTAGGCAAACCTAGCACAAAGTCCATAGAAATATCAATCCAAAGTGCATTAGGAATTCGTAAAGGAGTATACAAATCGTAGGTTTGCACTCGAGATTTAGCTTGTTGACATATGACACACCTACCACAAATCCTCTCGACATCCCGCCTCATGTGTGGCCAATAGAAGTTTTCCTACAAAATAGCTTAAGTCTTTGCAACTCCAAAATGTCCCATTAATCCCCCTCCATGAGATTCCTATACAAGCAATTCTCGTAACACATAACCTATTTTCTCAAAATAGAAATCCATCATGTTTAAAGAATTTACTGCAAGCAATTTTATCACAAGCTTGATATTTATTACAAAAATCATCATCATCAAGGTATAAATCTTTAATATGTTCAAAACTTTCCTACAAAATAGCTTAAGTCTTTGCAACTCCAAAATGTCCCATTAATCCCCCTCCATGAGATTCCTATACAAGCAATTCTCGTAACACATAACCTATTTTCTCAAAATAGAAATCCATCATGTTTAAAGAATTTACTGCAAGCAATTTTATCACAAGCTTGATATTTATTACAAAAATCATCATCATCAAGGTATAAATCTTTAATATGTTCAAAACCAAGTAACTTTGCATGAAGAGTAGATAGTAATGCATACCTTCGAGAAAGAGCGTTAGCAACAACATTTTCCTTAACTTGCTTGTATCGAATGTCATAAGGAAATGTCTCAATAAACTCCACCCAACGAGCATGCCTTTTGTTTAGCTTGGGTTGATATTTCAAGTGCTCAAGGACTCATGATCAGTGTGAATCAAGAGCTTCTTAGGCCAAAGGTAGTGCTTCCAAGTTTCCAAGGCTCTAACCAATGCATACATCTCCTTCTCATAAGTTAGATAGTTTAAGGTGGCCCCACTCAACTTTTCGCTGAAATAAGCAATTGGTCTTCACTCCTACATAAGCACAGCACATATGCCAATACCTGAAGCATCACATTCAATTTAAAATGTTTTAGAAAAACTAGGTAAAGTCAAAACAAGGGCGTGGGTAAGTTTTTTTTTTATCAGATGAAATGCATTTTCCTACGGTTCTCCACACTTGTACCCAATGTTCTTCTTGATTAATTCAGTGAGTGGTGCAACTATGCTACTATAGTCTTTCACAAATCATCAGTAGAAACTACCAAGTCCATAAAAACTACAAACATTGCTTATACTAGTGGGACTAGGCCACTCATGTATAGCACACACCTTTTCTTCATAAACCTGTATACCCTGCGCACTCACAACAAATCCTAAGAAACAAAGTTTATTGGTGCAAAAGGCACAATTTTCCAAGTTACCAAATAACTTTTGTTTTCTCAAAACATATTAAACAAGTTTTAAATGTTCAACATGATCCTTCAAGTTTTTCATATATATCAGAATATCATCGAAATAGACCACAACAAATTTTTCAATAAAAGCTCACAAAACATGATTCATTAGTCTCATGAAAGTACTAGGTGCATTAGTCAAACCAAAAGGCATAACTAACCATTCATACAAACCATATTTTGTCTTAAAAGCAGTTTTCCACTCATCACCTTCTTTCTTCCTAATTTGATGGTATCCACATTTTAAATCAATCTTAGAGAACACACAAGATCCATGTAACTCATCTAGCATATCATTAAAGAGAGGAATAGGGTGTCTAACTTTATCATAATATTGTTGATGGCTCGACAATCCACACACATTCTCCATGACCCATCCTTCTTAGGAATTAGAATTACTGGAACAACACATGGACTCATGCTCTGGGAGGCACAAAGATGAAAAGGAGAGGTGATATAATGAGAGTGCAGAAGTGCGAGAAACGTTTCCTCGGGATTGCTTCTATAAGCTGGTTGGTTGGGAATGGTGGCTCCTGGTAAAAAATCAAATTGATGCTAAATCCCTCAAATGAGTGGCAAACTATGTGGAATATCCTCAGGAAAGACATCTTCAAACTCTTGCAAAAGAGAAACAATAGAACTAGGCAAAGTATTGTCATATTCATTAGTGTTTAAGAATGCCTCTTTGTAAAAAAGTACAATCATTGGTTTATTTAAAAATAATGCTCTATTGATTTCAATTGCCTTTGCATAAAAATTCTTTTGTTTTCTTTCTTCGTTTCTCTTAATGGCTGCATGTTCCATTTCTTCATTTTTCTCATTTGGGTCAGCCTCTTTATGTTGATCACTCCTTTTCGTTTAACAATAATCATTTTGCAATCTCACTTGATCCTTGTAGACCTCCTTTGGTGTCATTGAAATGAGAGTGATAATTCTATCATTGACTTCATATGAGTATTTATCAGTGAAACCATCATGTTTAACTCATCACTCAAATTGTCATGGTCGGCCTAGTAACTAATGGTCTGCTTGCATTGGTACTACATCACACAAGACTTCATCTTCATATTTTCCAATACAAAATGAGACCCAAACCTACTTGTTCACCTTCACCTCATCACTATCATTAAACCATTGCAACTTGTAAGGCCAAGAATGCTTAATGGTTGGCAGTCCTAGTTTTTCAACCAAAATAGTGCTAGCATAATTAGTACAACTTCCTCCATCAATGATCAAACTACATACCTTATTTTGTACATGGCACCTAGTGTGAAAACTATTTTCTCTTTGAATTCCCTCATCAACCTTGGTCTGCACACTTAAAGAAGCCCTTCTTGTGACTAACAATTCTCCCGTAACCGCATATTCTTCACATTCAATGTCCTCTATTGGTGGTGTAGATTCAATTTCTAATTCTTCATCAGTCTCAATCTCTCCATTGTCCCTCATCACCATGATTTCTTTGCTAGGACATTGGTTGGCTATATGACCGCGGCCTTAACATTTAAATCATTTAATGTCTCGATTTCTAGAAGTGGAAGGTTCAATTTTCCCTTGAGTTCCTTGGTTGATTTTCTCTTATCTTGGCTCAGGTTTGGACTTTGCAAATGATTTGTCCTCTTTTTTCTAAAAATTTGGCTTCCATAAAGAACCCACTAGTTGACAAACATGGGCCACCTCTCCTCTTGAGCTGTTGTTCTACCATGATGGCCACATGTAACATGTCCTCCAACTCCACATAATGTTGCATTTCCACTCTTTCTTAGATTTTTGGGTTTAAACCATTTAAAAATCTAGCCATAGTAGCTTCTCGGTCCTCTTCTACATTAGCCGAATCATAGCAATCTCCATCTCTTGATAGAAATCTTCCACACTTTGATTACCTTGCCTAAGCCTTTGTAACTTCTGATATAACTCTCGATAGTAATGACTTGGCACAAATTGCTTCCTCATAACAACTTTCATTTCTTCCCATGTTTTTTATGGGATGTTCTTGATTTCTTCTTCTGCTCAACATTAATTGATCCCACCAAACAATAGCATAATCAGTAAATTCAATTGCAGCCAATTTCACGTTCTTTATTTCGAAAAAGTTGTGGCAGTCAAACACTAATTCCATCTTCTTCTCCCATTCAAGATAGGCTTTAGGATTATTTTTGCCTTAAAAAAAGGAATGCGCGTCTTAATGCCTGCCAAGCAAGAATTTGAAATTAACAACTCAAATCAAATTCTAAATTACTACAAATAAGAAAAATATGAAATGCTAAAAAAAACATTGGGATGATGATAATGAAATATGAATTTGATATCTTGAATCAAAACAAAAGCACTACTAAACTGATTCGGACAATCATAACAAGAACAAGAAATGATATCAAGAACAACAAGAATATCAACAAAGAAATAAAAATAACAAGAATTTAACATAACAAGATCACATCAAGATGATCTATATTTCAAGAAACAAAAATAACAAGAAATGAAAATAAAAAGTTCACATCAAGAACAGCATTTATCATAAAGAATATGAAGAAGTAGATGATTTTAACAATAACATGAACACTGATTTGGACAATTTCGATAATAAATAGAACAACTGATATGAAAATAATGGGACAATCACATGAGTAATAACGATGTGAATATAAACAAGAACACAATTATGGAAGTAGCTAATTGAAGAATTAATTACGAAATGAATAACAATTTGGATTACTTAGTAAAAATTGGAAATAGACCAAAAATTGGACATAAGTAACTAGAAAATAATTAATCTCATTAATTACCTAGAAAAAGAAACATCCAACAAGAACACAAAAGCCGAACAAGAAATCTATGTGCTCAAGAACCGTGAGGCTCTGATACCAAACTCAGGTGAATATATGCAAGAGAGGACCGTAGGAATTGATGTTCTTATGAGAAAACCGGATGTGCTATGCCAAAACCAAAAAGAATTGATGGAAATTCTTATGAGATTCAAAAAAACCAAACAATATAACAGCCCCAAAGCTAGAACAAACCAAATTATATGTAGAACCTGCGGTAAAATGGATGGATGGATGTAAACCTTGACCTAATGCTCAATGCAAACAAGAACTTTGGTATAAGACCACAACCCTATTCTTAACGTGAGGAAAGAACCTTGGTACAATGGAAGACGTGACAAATGGTATGGAAATCCGCTTGATAAGTTGGGAAAGAACTCCTTAGGCGATGTCCTAGAGTTCCGTTGGAATCCTAAGGAAACTCCGGGAGACAACCCAAATGCAAGTTTTTTTTGGCAAGAATCAAAAGTCCCTTTCACATTTGACATAAGACCTATACATAGGCTAAATATTACAAGCAAATAAAAGAGAAAATAAAATATCTTCTAAAATAAATGAAAAACTACATCAAGTTGGCATGCAAGCCATTATTAATGCAAGCTATTATTAACCACAATAAAAAAAACACAAAATCTTTAGCCATAATAATATGACTCCTTTATCCTTGGGCTTGGAATAAGTTGACAAATCTTTGTGGCTCTTTCTCCTTAGAAACCAGCAATTGGCTTGAGTCCAAGTCTCCTAGACTAATCCATTAAGAGCTTCTTTCACCCTTTTTGAACGACATCTACTAATTGGCCCACATGGAACTCGAATTAAATCTTCTCTTAAAGTTGTGTCATTGCCATCTATGCTATCATTTGCATCACTCTCATCTCTCATAACCCTTCTCTTATCACTCTTTACCTATCTATCTCCCTTCTATTCCATCTATCCTTACCTTCACCTCTCTATCCCCCTTTCTCACTCCCTCACACTCCCTCACTCCCTCTCTCCAGCTCAGTCCCCTACTCCTTCAGTCTCTTTCTCCCTCTCTGACCCTCTGTCTCGTTTCTTCCTCTCCATGCTTATCTTATTCTCTCTCCACCCTCACTCTCTCCCCAACTCTCCCCTACCTCTCACTATATCACTCTCCTTTTTTCTCCCACTCTTTATCTCTCTCTTTCCTCTTTACCTCTTATATTCTCTCACTCTCTCTCGTCTCTCCATCTCTTTATCTCCGTCTCTTTATCTCTTTCACTTGCTTGCTCACTCAATCTCTCCCCCTCTCTTATCATTTCTCTCTTCTTGTCTCTCTTATCTCTATTAATAGTCTTCTCTCTCTTTATCTTACTCTCTTCACTCTCCCTCCCTCCTTCTCTCACTCCCTTTCTATGTCTCACACTCCCTCCCTCCATCTTTTTTAACCTCTATCTCATGTTCTTTCTCTATTACCTTGCTCTAATTCTCTCACACTCTCTTTGTCTCTCTCTCTCTCACCATCTTTATCTATCTATCTCTCTCTCTTGGTCTCTTTTTCTTTCTATCACTCTCTCGTGCTTGATTCTCATTCCTTCCTCTTTCTCTCACTCTCTTGTGCCCTCTCCTTCCCTCCCTCCTTCCCCATCTCTATCACTCGCTCACTCTCCCCCCTCTCTCCCTATGCCTATAATCCCTCTCTTTCATCTTAATCTCTTCTCTATCTTCCCCTCTTCTCTCCCATTCTCTATACTCACTCCCTCCCTACTCTCTTATCTCTCTCTTGTTTCTATAAATTTAGCTCCCTCTCTCCCTCTCTCAATACTCTCTCCTCTCACAATCTCTTCTCTCTCTTGCTCCCGCCCACTCTCTCACTATTGCTCTCTCACTTTTACTCACTCTATCCCCATTTTTCCTTCATTCTTTCTCTCTGGCCATTTTTCAATCTAAATCTTCCTCTCTCTTTTATAACTATCTTTAGACTCTCCCTCTCTCATTTCTCACTTACTTTTTTTCTCTTAACCTCCTTATTTGTTTCTTTATCTCCCCCAAATCACCTCTTTATTTTCTCTCTTTACTCCACTCTCTTTTTCTCTCTCACTCACTCTCTTCCTCCCTCCTTCCCTTTCTATCAAGCTTGCTCTCACCCACACACTCTCTCACTTGTTTCCGATTTTTCCCATTTTTCTTCTCTCTCACTCAGATGTGTACTCCCCACTTTCTTTCTCTCCTTATATCTCTCTTTTCACCCCACTCTCTCATCTCTTTTATGTATCATTTGTCCTTTGTCGCTCTATCTTCTCTTTGTATCTCTCACTCCGACTCTCTGTACCTCCTCCTCTCGCTCTCTAACTCTCTTCCTCTCTCTAAAACCCTCCTCCTTCTATTCCTCTCGCTCTAACTTCCTCATGGTCTTTCTCTCTCTCTCTCTCCATTCGACCCTTTATCCCTCACTCTCACTTATCTTCCTCCCTCTCTCTCTCACTTCTATTTTTCTAGCAATACTCACTCCCTCTTTCACACTCTCTAGCTCCTATGCTCACTCGCTTGTTGTCTCCCACTCTATTTTTTCTCTGTTTGATCTTGCTACTCTTTTTTTCTTTCTATTATTTTTCTCTGTCCCTTTTTCTCCCACCCTCCCTCTAGCTTTCTCTCCCTCTCACTCACACGTTATTTTGATTTCTTTCCCTTTATCCTTGCACTTCCTCCCTCTCTCTCATTCTCTCTTGCTCTGTCTCTCTATCATCCCTTTGTCTATCTTACTCTCTCTCTCTCTTGCATGCTCGCTATTCTCTATCTCTTTATCACCCTATTACTCTCCCTGTCTCTCTCTTTTCATCTCATTATCTCTCTTAATTCTTCTTCCTATCTCACCAACTTTCTCTGCTCCTCTTTCTTTCTCCTCTCCTCCACCTCTTTCTTGCACTCTTACGCTTTCACTCACTCTTACTTTATGTCTTGCTCTTGCTCTCTCTTCTCTCTAGCTCTCGCTTGTGCTTCTTTCACTCTCCCTCTCTATGTCATCCTCTCTCACACTTTCTCTCTCCCCTCCTCTCTCTACCCTCTACTCTCTACCTCCTATATATCCTCTCCTACTCTCTACCTTACTCTCTCTCCATTTCTTATTCTCTCTCTTTCTCACAAGCTTTATCTTTATTTCTCCCTCTATCATTCTCTCTCTATCTTTCTCGCTCTCTCTTCATTTTCTCTTCTCTCTCTTCATTTTTTTGTCTATCTCATTTGCTTACTCTATTGTACTCTCTTTTCTCTCTCATCGTTCTCTTTTTTAACCAACTCTTTTTCTCTCTCATTCTTCTCTTTCTCTCTACACCTTCCTCTCATCTATCTCTTCATCATCTCTTCATCTCTCCCTCATACACCACTCTCTCCCTCTCCATTTCTCTCTCTCTCCTTCCTCTCTTCCTCAATTTCTCTCTTCTCTTGATCTCTGTTCTATTCACTCCCTCGCCATCTCTCTCTTTATCTTATTTTGTTTCTCATCCTCTCTCTAACTCACTTTCATTTCTTATTTCTCTCCTACTCTTTCTATCTCTTTCTCCCCTCTTATCCCTTGCACTCTCTCTCAATGTCTTATCTCTCACTTTCTTTCTCTCTCTCTCCCTTGAGAGATAAGGAGATGGAGGAAGGATGGACAAATAAAAAATGTATAGATCAAAATCAGTGGAAGGGAGAGTAAGGAAGTGAGTCAAAGAGAGATGGGGAGGAAGAGAGAGGGAGACATGAAGGCAGGGAAGATAAAATGAAAGAGAAGGAAGGAGAGGGAGAGAAAGATAGAAATCATAAGGGAAAGATAGAGAGTGATAGAGATGGATGGAGTAAGAGCGTGAAAGTCAGTGAAAGAGTGAGAGAGAATAGCAAAATAAAGAGAGAGAGAGAGAGAGTTAGAGAGCTAGAAAGGGAGCTAAAGACAGTGAAAAAAGCGAGACAAGCTGGAATAATCGAGGTTGAGGAAGAAGCAAAGTGAGTTAAAGAAAAGAGAGGGAGAGAGGGAGAGAGGGAAAAATAAGTTGTGCAATATTATAGAGATTCTGTGATAGAAAGCAAGAATGAGTAAGCAAGAACGTTGGGAAGAGTAATATAATAAGAAAGAAAGTTGGGAAGTGAGAGAGATCTAGAAAGAAAGAGAGAGAGAGAGAAAATAAGAGATTAAGAGGGAGGGAGAGCGAGATTAAAAGCAAATTGGGGATGAGTAAGAATAAGGGAGGGCAGGAGAGACATAGAAGACTTAGAGATTGAAATAGTGAGAGAGTACAAGCAAGGGAGCGAGAGAGAGATATAAAGAGAGGAGGAGAGTAAGAACAAGTGTATGGTAAAAAGAGTAAGAGATATTGAGAGAGAGAGAGAGAGAGAAAGAGAGAGAGTGAGAGAGAGGGAGGGAATAAGGGAGTGATGGAGTGAAAGAGAGAGGGAAGGAGAGAGAGAAGAGTGAGAAAAGGATAGAAACATTGAGGGAGAGAAAAGAGAGGGATTGAGAGAGAGAAAGGGACGAGAGTGAGAGAGAGCATGTATGAGTGATAGAGAAAGAGAAAGGGTGAGCAAAATGAGAGAAAGGAGAGTGAGAGAGTGAGAGAACAAGAGCGAGAGAGAGAGAGTAACAGAGTGAGAAAAAGAGATGGAGCAACGAGTGAGAGATTGAGTGAGAGAGAGAGAGTGGGAAAGAGAGGGATAGAAGGACGGAGTGTGAGAGATTGAAGAGATATGGAGTGAGAGGAAGAGTAAGAGAAAAATATAGAGAAGTAAGAGTGAGGGAAGATAAAATAAGAGAAAGAGTGCAACAGAGGATAAGAGAATGAGCCGATATAGAGAGAGGAAGAGAGAGGGAAATGGAGATGGAGAAAGGGTGAGAGAAACAGGGATAGAGTGTTAGTGAGAGAGATAGGGAAGGAGGGAGGGATGGGGGGAAGAGAAAGGGAGTGAGTGAGGGAGAGAGATTGGAAATAAAAGAAAAAGAATGATTGTGAGATGAGAGAGAAAAGAATAAGAAATAAATGAGAGTAGTAGATAGATAGAGAGTGAGAACAATGAGTGAGAAAGAGCGAGGGAGAGAGTATGAGTGAAATTTAAAAGATGGAGGGAACGAGAATGGAAGAGAGTGAGCAAGAGATAATAGAGGGAAAGGAGAGTAAGGCAAGGGAGAGCCAGAGAGATGAAGGCAGAGAGTGTAAAAGAGGGAGGGCGGGGAGAGAAAGAAAAGAAGCAAGTGAAAGGAGGGAGGGATGGATCAAGAGAGAAGAGTGATTGAAAGTGAGAAATAATGAGAAAGAAGAGGGGCAGAGAGAATGCTACAGAGAGGGAGACTGAATGGGAAAGGTATGGAGAGAGAGCGACGGAGAGAGTGATGTATAGAGGGAGATAAATAATGTGTAAAGCATTAGAAGGGATACTAAGGAAAGAGAGTGAGAGAGAGAGAGAGAAAGAGAACAAGAAAGTGAAGAAATAAAAGTGAGAGTTAGAGAGACAAAAAGAGATAATGGGAGTGAACTTGAAGAGAGAGAGAGGAAGCAAGAGAGGGATAGAGAGAGTGAGAGTTAAATAGTGAGAAGAGAGAGTTAGGAGAGATAGAGTGACAGAATATGTGAGAAAGAGGGAGGGCAAGAAAATGAGTCAGAGAGAGGAGGAGCGGGGGAGATGGAAAGGGAGAGAGAGAAAGAGGAAGGGAGAGTAGGAGGAAAAGATAGAGATAGGAGAGGGAGAGAGGGAGAGTTTGTTTATGCAAGGGATATAGAAAGAGAACATGTGAGTAAAGAGAGAGAAGAGAGCAAGAAAAATATAATAGAGGTCAATAGAGAGAGAACAAGAGAGAGAAAAGAGTGAAAGTGAGTGAGAGAGAAAAAGATTAAGAAAGAGATATATAGAGAGAAGGAGTGAGAGAGATTGAAGAGAGAGGGATTGAAAGAAGAAAAGAGAGAGTGATAGAAAAATATGGAGAGATTTTAGAGTGAGAGAAGAAAAAGCAAGAGAGAATGAGTAAGAGAGTGTGGATGAGCAAGATAATGAAGGGAGGGAGAGAAGGATAGAGAGGAAAGCGACGGGAAAAGCGGGAAAGACTGTGTAAAAGAGAGAAAGAGATAAGTGAGAGAGTGAGAGTAAGAGAAAGAGTAAGAGAGAAAGCATGAAAGACATATAGTATTAAAAAGGAAATTCAAAAAGAGAGAGAGAGTGGAAGAGCACAAGAGAATGAGAGAAAAGGGAGAGGGGACAGTCAAGGGATAATGAAAAAGAGGGTAAAATAGATGGAGTGAGATGAAGAGAGGAAGAGAAAAGAAAAAGTGTGGAAAGAGAGTGAGAAAAGACTGAGAGAAAAGATAGAGAGAGGAGAAAGAGAGAAGGGAGTGAGAGTGAGGGAGGAAGGGAGAGTATGAGAATGAGAGAGGAGTGATAGAGTAAATGAGAGAGAGAGGCGAGATAGAGAAAAATACAAAAATTAAATAAAGAGGGAAGCAAGAAGAGAGATGGATGGAAAGAGGTTGAAAGATAGGGTAGAAAGGAGGGATGAAGAGTATAAATGAAGAGTGTGATCGCTAGAATGAGAGGGAGAGAGAGTAATATGAGGGAGAGAGTGAGGGAGGTAGAGAGAGAAAAGAGCGAGAGAGAGAGAGAGATATTGAGAGAAATAGATTAGAGGTGAGAGGGAAATTGACAGAGCAAGTAAAGTGAATGAAGGAAAAGAGAAGTGAGAACATGTAGAAAAGAAGAATGAGATGTGAGAGATGGGGAACAGTAGGGGAGAGAGAAATAAAGCAAGAAAGAGGGAGAGATAATGAGATGAGTGAAAGAGGGTTAAGTATAAATAGAAGAATGTATGTGAAAGAGAGAGAGTGTGTGAGATATTTCAAGAATAAGATAGCTTGAGAAATTTAGAGTGGGAGAGAGGGATATATATTAAGAGAATAAGAGAAAAAGAGAAGGAGAGAAAGAGAAGAGTGAGAGAAAGAGCAATAGAGGAATGCAAAGAGTGATAATGATAGGTTGAGATAGATAAATGTGAGAGTGATAGGAGAGAAATAGAAGAGAGAAAGAGAGGGAGGAAAAAATGTATGGAATGAGATAAGGAGAGAGAGGCTGACAGATGGAGAGATAAAAGGATATAAAAATAAGCAAAAAAAGAGAGGTAGGTGTGATAAATAGAGGAGAAAGGAAGGGATGGATGGATGGATAGAGAGAGACCCAAAAGAGAGGTGAAAGAGAAGAGAGAGGAGGAGAGAGAGCAAGAGAGAGAGGAGGAGAAACAATAAGTGTAAGAGCAAGGGATAGAGATTGAGATAAAGAGAAAGAGAGAGAGAAGTCAGTGTGAGAAAGAGAGAAGAAAGGGTGTGTGAGATAGAGGGAGTGATTATGAGAGAGAGGGAGATAGATAGATAGAGTTGAGGCAAGAAAGAGAGAGAGAGGAGTGAAAGTAGAGGGGAAAAAGGAAAAGGGGGTAAGATAAATGTGGATGGGGGAAGAGAGATAGTAAGAGGTTGAGTAGGAGTGAGAGCGAGTGAGGCAAATAGGGAGCTACAGAGAGATAAAGAGCAAGAAAGAAAGTGGAGAGGGAGATAATAAGGGAGAGATACAAGGAGGATGTGGAGAGACTTTGTGAGAGATGAATAAGGTAGAGATAGTTGGAGAGAGGGGAGGGAGTTAGATAGAGAGCAAGAGAAAAATATAGAGGGAAGAGAGAGTAAGGGAAGAGGGAGCAAGAGAGATAACAATAGAGTGAGAGGGAGGAAAGTATAAGTGTGAGTAAAAGAGCAAGAAAGGCAACAAACAAGGTGAGAGAGAGAGAATGAGATAGAAATAGGGAAAACTAAGAGGAAAAATGAGTGGGAGAGGGAGTATGAGAGAGAGGGATGTAGACTTAACAAGGAGGTGTAAGAGAAAGCAAGGAAGAGCGAAAGAGCAAGGTTGGAGAGAGGATAAGTTAAAGAGAGAGAGAGAGAAGAGTAAAAGAAGAAGTGGGCAAAATATTTAGAGGGAGTAAGATAAATACAGAGGGCAAAAGAGAGATATTAAGAGGTAGAGTGGGAGTGAGAGAGAAAG
>NW_018223037.1:37253-52575 GCF_001263595.1 Phalaenopsis equestris
AGAGAAAATAAAATAGAGGGGGAGGGGAGAAAGATGGGGAAAAATATTTTTACCTAACCCTCTATCTCTTAATCTACCTACTTTCTCTCTCACTCCCTGTCAACTCTCTCACTCGCTGTCACTTGCTCTCTCACTCACTTGCTTTCCTTTCCACTCCTCCATATCTCTCTTCCATTCCAACCCTCAAACACTCCCATCCTACGTCCCTCTTTCTCCCACTCCTTATCCTCTTTCCTCTTTTTATTTCCTTTACATCCATTCCTCTACTCTCTTTATCCTCTTCGGACCCTTCTCTCTCACCCTCCCACTTTTACTCTCTCTATCTCTTCTGCACTCTCTCAATCTCTCTTACTCTCTCTCTCAATTCTCTAACACTCTTTTGCCTTCTCTTCCTCTCTTTCGATTTCCCTCTCTCTTTCTCTCCCTCTAGCTCTCTCTCACACTTCCTCTATCCCTCTCTCTTTCTTTCATCTCTCTATCTTCCCTACCCGCCTCAATCTCTCACACTCTGCTTCTGTCTCTTTCTATTTCTTTCATCTCTCTATCTTTCCTACTTCCCTCTCTCCCTCCCTCCCTCAATCCCACTCTCTCTGTCTCACTCTCCCTCCCTCTTTCACATCCATTATCTCTTTATCTCACTCACCCTCTCTTTATCTCCCTACATCTTTCTCTTTTTATCTTTTTTATCTTCTCTCTCACTCTATCTTCTTTCTTTCTCACTCTCTATGACTATCTCCTTCTCTGTCACTCGCTTTTTCTCTCTCTCCCAATCTCTCTCTTTCATTCCCTTTTTTTCACTCTCTTTCTCTTTCTCTATCTCTCTATCATTCCAACCCTTAAACGCTCTCTCCCTATGCCTCTTTTCTCCTCCTCCCTATCTCCTTTCCTCTCCAAATTTCCCTCTCCCTCCCTTCTCTACTCTCCCTATGATCTCTCATACATTTTCTCTCTCTCTTTCTTCTTTCTATTTTTTAACTCTCTCTCACTCTTTCTTTCTTTTTTCTTTCTCTTTCTTTCTTTCTCTCCAATTTCCCTCTCAACGATCTTTATTTCTTCTTCTCTTGTCTCTCTATCTCTCTTTCTCTAAATTCATTGCTCGCTTTCTTTCACTTGCTCTCCCTCCTTTGCTCTTGCTCTCTCTCTCATCTCTCCCACAACACTCTCTTGCAATCTCTACCAATCTCTCTCCTTTTCTATTTTTCTCTCTCTCCATCTTACCTCAATTTTTCCCTCTCTCCCACTCCCATGATCTCCACCTCTCACCATTCCTTTCGTTATCTCTCTCACTCTCTCCCTCCCTCCCTTCCCAACTCACTCTCTCTCTCCCTCACTCTCCTTAATTCTGTCGGACCCTTCCTCTCTTTTCTTTTTCAACACTTATCACACACTCTTTATCCCTTTTTCTTTTCCCATCTCTACCTTACCTCTCTACATTTCTCTCTCCTTTTTAACCCTCACTGTATCTCTCCCTGACTCTTTACCTCTGTAATCTCTCTCTTCATCTCTCGATCCCCTTATCTCAGTCTCTTTCACTTGCTTGTTCATTCTATCTCTCTCAGATTCTCCCTCCTCCACTCTCTTGCCATCTTCTTTATTTCTCTCTTTATTAATCATCTCTCTCGCCTACTCTCTTTACTCTCTCTCCTTCCCTCTTACAATCCAACTCTCTTTGTCTCTCACTTCATCCCTCCTTCACTTTCTTTACCTCTTTATCTCACTCTCTCTTCCTACCTTGCTTTATACCTCTCTCTTGCTCTATCCCTCTCTTATCATCTCTCTCACTCTATCTTCTTTATCTCTCACTCTCTATTACTCTCTCACTCTTCGTCAATCGCTTTTTCTCTCTCCCCAATCTCTCTCTTTCTTTCCCTCTCTCCCACTCTCTGTCTATATCTCAATATCTACCACATTATAACCCTCAAACGCTCCCTCCTTACAATCATTTTTCCCCCTCTCTATCTCCTTTCCTTTCTCTCTATATTTCCATCTCGCTTCGTTCTCTACTCTCTACTATCTCTCATACATTTTTTCTTATCATTATATCTTTAACTCTCATATTATCTCTCAATCTCTTTCGTTCTTTCTTCTCTCTCATCTTTATCTTGCATTCTATCCCTTTTCTTTAACTTTCTCGTTCTATTAACATCTTTCTATCTCTTCCTCTATCCCTCTCTCTAACACCCATCTCTATCCCTCTGTAGCTCCCTCTCCCACTTTATCTATCCCTCATCTTGTCCATCTCACCCTTCTCTCTCACCCACTTTCTCCCTCTCTCCTTCTCTCTTTCTCTTACACCTTATTGCTATCACTCTCTCCTTCTATCTCCTTCTCTCTTTATCTTACACCTTATTGCTATCACTCTCTCCTTCTATCTCCTTCTCTCTTTATCTTACACCTTATTGCTATCACTCTCTCCTTCTATCTCCTTCTCTCTTTATCTCTCACTTATCCAATCTCGAGAGCTCTCTATCACTTACCCCATTGCTCACTCTCTCTCACCTACTCTCCCTCACTCACTCTCCCTCTCTCTCATCTCTGGCAACCCCTCTCTTGTCACCCTTTACCTATCTCTCTCCCTTCTATTCCATCCTCTCTTGCTCACTCCCTTACTCCCTCAGTCTCTTTCTCCCTCTCTGACCCTCCGTCTTATTTCTTCCTCTCCACACTTATCTTATTCTCTCTCCACTCTCACCCTCCCCCCATCTCTCCCCTGCCTCTCTATATCACACTCCTATTTTCCCTCTCTTTATCTATCTCCCTCTTCCTTTTTACCTCTTCTATTCTCTCTCTCTCCTCTCTCCATCTCTTGGTCACCCTCTCTTTGTCTCTTTCACTTGGTTGCTCACTCTATCTCTCTCACTATCTCTTCTATTCTCTCTTCATATCTCTCTTATCTCTATTAATAGTCTTATCTCCCTTTATCTTAGTCTCTTATCTCTATTAATAGTCTTATGTCACCTCACTCTAGTCCTCTCACTTTCCTTCTCTCTCTCCCTCCATTTCTATCCATCTCTCTCTCTCTCTTTGTCTCTTTTTCTTGCTATCACTCTCTTGTGCTCTTTTCTCATTCCCTTCCTCTTTCTCTCTCTCTCTTGTGCCCTCTCCTTCCCTCCCTCCTTCCCCTTTTCTATCACTCGCTCACTCTCCCCCTCTCTAATTCTGCCTCTCATTCCTCTCTTTCTATTCAGTCTCTTCTTTATCTTCCCCTCTCTCTCCCACTCTCTATACTCACTCCCTCCCTACTCTCTTATATCTCTCTTGTCTCTAAATATTTACCTCCCTCTCTCCCTCTCTCAATTCTCTCTCCTCTCACAATCTCTTCTCTCTTTTGCTCCCTCCCTCTCTCTCTCTCACTATTGCTCTCTCACTTTTGCTCACTTTATCCCCATCTTTCCCTCATTCTTTCTCTCTGACCCTTTTTCAATCTCCAGCTTCCTATCTCTTTTATTACTATCTTTAGTGTCTCCCTCTCTCATTTCTCACTTACTTTCTTTCTCTTAACCTCTTTATTTGTTTCTCTATCTCTCCCTAATTACCTCTTAGTTTTCTCTCTCTACTCCATTCTCCTTTTCTCTCTCATTCTCTCTTCCTCCCCCTTCCCTTTCTATCTAGCTTGCTCTCACCCACACACTCCCTCACTTATTCCCATTTTTCCTCTCTCTCTCTCAAGTGTGCTCTCCCCACTTTCCATCTCTCCTTACATCTCTCACTTTTCTCTCCACTCTCTCTTCTCTTTTATGTATCATTTGTCCTTTCTTGCTCTATCTTCTCTTAATATCTCTCACTCCCACTCTCTTTATCTCCTCCTCTCACTCTCTCACTCTATCTCTCACCCTCTCTATAACCCTTTCCCTTCTATTTCTCTAGCTCTATCTTCCTCATGGTCTCTCTCTCTCCCTCCTTCCCACCCATCATCTCTAAATCTCACTTATCTCCCTCCCTCTCTCACTTACTTCTCCTTTTTTTCTAGCAATACTCACTCTCCCTCAATCACACACTCTACCTCCTATGCTAACTCCCTTGCTCTCTCCCACTCTATTTTTTCTCTCTTTTAATCTTGCTACTCTTTTTTCTTTATATTATTTATCTCTGTCCCTTTTTCTCCCACCCTCCCTCTTGCTTTCTCTCTCCCTCAATCTCACTTACCACTATTTCTTAATTTCTAATCTCCCTCCCTTCCCGACTTCATTTTTCCTCTCTCTCCACTCCCCATCTCTCTCCACCCCTCTTTTGATTTCCCTCTTTATCCTTGCAGTTTGCTCTCTCTCTCTCTCATTCCCCCTTTCAACCCTTAGTCTATCTTACTCCCTCTTTCTCGCTTGCTCGCTATTCTCTATTTCTTTATCACCCTATCGCTCTCCCTCTCTCTCTCTTTTCATCTCATTCTCTCTCTTACTTTCTCCTCCTATCTCACTGACTTTCTCTACTCCTCTTTCGTTCTCCTCTCCCCCACCTCTCTCTTGCACTCTTACCCTTTCACTCACTCTTACTTTATCCCTTGCTCTCTCTTATCTCTAGCTCTCTCTCTCTTGCTCTTCTTTTACTCTCCCTCTCTACGTCATACTCTCTCACACTTTCTCTCTCCCCTCCTCTCTCTACCCTCCACTCTCTACCTCCTATCCTCTCCCTCTCTATTCCTTGCTCTCTCTCAATTTCTATTGTCGCTCTTCCTCACAAGCTTTATGTTGCTCTCTCCCTCTCTCATTATCTCTCTATCTTTCTCGCACTCACTTCATTTTTTGTCTGTCTCAATTGCTTACTATATCTTACTCTCTTTCTTCTCTCTCATCTTTATCTCTCTCTCAACTTACTCTTTTTCTCTCTCATTCTTCTCTCTCTCTCGACACCATCCTCTCATCTATCTCTTCAGCTCTCCCTCTCCATTTATCTCTCTCTCCTTCCTCTCTTCCTCAATTTCTCTCTTCTCTCGATCTCTATTTTCTTCACTCCTTCTTCACTCCCTCACCATCTCTCTCACCATCTCTCTCTTGATTTCTTTTACTTTCTCATCCTCTCTCTAACACTTTCATTTCATATTTCTCTCCCGCTCTTTCTATATCTTGCTCCCCTCTTATGCCTCACTCTCTGTCTCAAAGTCTTATCTCTCTCTTCCTTCCTCTCTCTCTCAAAGTCTTATCTCTCTCTTCCTTCCTCTCTCTCTCTATCTTTATCGCTCTTTTCTCCCACACTCTCTCCCTCTCACTCTATCTCCCTCTCTCTCTCTCCTACAATCTCGCTCTATCACTCTCCCACCCTCTTTCTTTCTCTTTCTCTTATAATAAAACTTCTCTCTCTCTCTCTCAATTTTACTCATCTCTTACTTTATTTGCCTATTTCTCTTTTTCTTACTTTCTTTCATCTCTCTCCATTTTTGCCCCCTCTCTATTTCACTATCTCACACTCTCTCCCTCTATCTTCTCTCTCTAATTTCCTTATCATGTTGCTTTCTCTCACTGCCTCTCTCTTCCTCTGTCTCTCTTGCTCTCAGGTCTCTCTATTTTTTTTTCTTATGCTCTCTCCCCATTCCTATATCTCTTGCACTATCAACTTCTCTATTCCCACTATCCTCCTTCTTTCTCTACTCTCCATCCCTCCCTTCCCCTTTCCTCTCTAACTTTTTCTTTCTCTTTAGCTTGCACTTTTCTATTTCTATCCCTCCCTCCAACCTCTTGCCCTTCTTTTCTCTCTTTCTCTCATAATATCTCTACTTTCTCTCTTACTATTTTTCTTTGTGCTCTCTCTTAATCGTTTCACCTTTCTACTACACTCTCTCTCTTTGTCAATCACATTTTCACTCCCACTGTATCTCTCTACCACTATTAAACCTCTTTTATCTCTAACTCTCCCTCTCTTACTCTCCCTCTATCTTCCTATACTTTGCTCTCTTTCTCTCTCCCTCCTTCCCTCTTTTCCTTCTCTCTTACTCTATCTCTCTTCTCTCTTCTTCTTTTTCCCTCGGTCTCCCTCTTACTCTCCCTCTCATTCTCATGCTTTATATCCCTCACACCTTATGTTTTATCTCTCAATCAATCTCTCTCGCATTTCCTTCCTTACACTTTCTCTCTGCTACTCTCTCTCTCAAGTTCTTTCTCTCACTCACTATTGGAATCTCTCTCCCTTTATCTCTCTCTTGCTAGCCTTCTATCTTCCTCTCATTTCACTCCCTCTCTTATTTTTCATCACTCATTCTCTATCTTTCTCGCACTCTGTAGTTCTCCGCTCACTCTTTCTTTCCTTTTTCTTATCTCTTCCCATCCCTCCCACCCTCTCTCTTCCCTTATCCCTCTCCTTCCCACTCTTTCTACCCCTCCCTTTCTACCTCCCTTCCTCCCATGTCTTTTTCTCTCTTTTTTCTATCTTTCTCTCACCAACCTTCTCTCCCTCCCTCTCTTTTTCTCTCTCTACCTTGCTCTTTTGATCTCTCTCTTCATTAATCTCGCTCTTTCTCACCCTCTTATGTCATTCTCTCTTCTCTCAATTTTTTTCTCCTCTTCATCTCTCATTCTATCTATATCCTTCCTTATTTCTCTTACTCTCTCTCCCTTCATCACTTTCACTCCCTCACTCTTCCTCCCCCTCCCTCTCTCACTCCCTCTTACTCTGTCTTCCCTTGCTATCTTTTCTCTCTTTGTCTATCTCTTTAATTGGTTCATATCTTTCTTATTCTTACTCTTTCTAGCTCTTGTTATCTATTCCTTTCTCACTCACTAGACTATTTATTCACCCTCTCTTCCCTGTCACAAACTCTTACTCCTCTCACTCTCTCTCCCTCGCTCGCTTGTCCCTCTCTTCCTTGATCTCTTTCTGTCCCCCTTAATTGTTTTGTCTTTCTCTTCTACTAATCCCTCTCTCTATCACTCTAGATCTCCCTCCCATCTCTCTATTCTCAATCTCTCTTCCTCTCCCCCTCTCTATTAGTCCCTCTCCTTACCATCTCTTTCCACCTCTCTCACCATTCCTCTCTATCTCTCTCTGCTTCTCTTCAATTCATCTTCTCTCTTGCGATCTTGATCACCCTCTAGCATTACCTCTCTCTCACTCCCACTCTCTTCCCTCTCAGTATTTCTCTCCCATTCTCTCTAGCACTTTCCCTCTTTCTCTCACACATATATCTCACTATTTCTTCCTCCTTTTCTAGCTCAATCACCTTTTTCTCTCCTTTCTCTCTTTAGCTCTCTCTCACTCCCACTATCTCATCTTTCTCACTCTCGCTCCTTATTGCTCCCTTTTCTCTTGCTCTCTCTCACTCACTCTTTTTTTTTTCATATCCATATTTCTCTCTCAATATTTTCATAGATTCTCCCTCTATTTCTCTTTTCTATCATGCACTTCTTTTCCTCTCTCTTCCTCTCTCTCAGTCTACATCAACCTAATTATGTCTCTCTATTCATGTCACTCTCATTGTCTCTCTCCTCCCTCTCTTACCTCTCACTCTCTCTATCTCTATGTTGCTCACCCTCTCTTCTCTATCCCTCTCTCTCGCTTCTCACAACAAGAGAGAGGATGAGAGGGAAATATAGGGAGAAGAAAGAGTGAGGGAAGAAAGATCAAGAGTGAGTAAGATAAGGATGGAGAGCAAGACAATGATTGAGAGAGAGAGAGAGATAGATAGGGAGAGGGAGGGAGAGAAGTGAGAGAGAGCAGAAGATAGAGTGAGAGAGAATCAAGACGGTTAAGTAGAGAAAAGGAGGGAGTAAAAGAGAATGAAATTAAAGAGAGAGAGAAAAAGAAGAAGAGAAAAAGTGAGAAAGAAATATAGATAGAAGAAAGTATGAAGGAAGAGTCAGGAAAAGAGATGAAGTTAAAGAGAGAGCAAGAGAGGGAGCCCCAGAAAGAGGGAGGGATGGAGTGAAAGAGATTTTCGGAAAGAAAGAGCAAAAGAAGGAGAAATAGTGAGAGAGAAATAGAGAGAAAAGAGAGAGTAAATGAAAGCAAGAGAGAATGAGCTCAAGGAAAAGAAAGGAGGAGAAGAAGAGAAATATTGGGAGAAAGGGAATGAGATGGAGAGAGAGAGACCGAGAAGAAGAGAGTGAGGGCAAGAAAGAAGGAGAGAGGGAGTGCGGATGATAGAGAGGGCGAGAGAGGGAGAACAGTGAGTGAGAGAGAGAGAGAGAGAGAGGGAGAGGGTAAGAATGAGAGTAAAATTTAATAAAGAGGAGCAATAGAGGGAGAGAGACAAAAATATAGAGAGAAGGGAGTGTTAGAGAAGAGAGTTCAAGAGAGAGGGAGAAGAAGAGATTGAGTGAGAAACGAGAGACAACGACAAAGAGTGAATAAGAGAGGAAGGAAGTGCGGGATAGATAAAAGAGAGGGAGAGAGACACTGAGAGAAAGGGAGAGAAATATATGAGATTGAGAGAGAGAAGAGGGAGAATATTAGAAATAGTGAGGAGGAGAGATAGTGAAAGAGATACAGAGGGAGAAAGAAAGGACAAATAGGGGTAGTGGAAGAGGAAGAGAGGAAGAGAGTGAAATAGTGAGAAGGAAATGGAGAACAAACAAAGAAAGAGCAAGAGAGATTGAGAATGGGGGTTAAGGATATTGAGAGAGAGAGAGATTGTTTAATGAGGTTTGAGGTTCACTGAAAGGGAGGGAGGTGGAGGGAGGATGATCAAGAATGAAATTAAAGAAAAAATTAGAGGGAGCAAGTACGGGAGAGAGAGATCAAGAGTAAATTAAAGAGAGAATAAAGTGAGGAAAATAGAGAGAAAGAGGAAGGGAGTGAGAGTTAGAGTGAAATTGAAGAGATATAGAGAGAGCAGGAGAGAAATAACAAGAGAAGAGAAGGTGAAAAAAGAGAGCAAGAGAGATTGAGAAAGACAATGAATGTGTAAAATATAACATAGAGGATTTCTTGAGAGAGAGAAGAGACCAATATTCAGAGAAATAAGGATAAAACATAGATAGAGAATAGAGGGTGAGAGAGAGAGAGCAAAAAGGAAGAGATTGAGAAGGAGAGAGATAGAAGAGGTGTGAGAGAGGTTGAAGAGAGAGAGGGAGCGAGAGAGAAAGTTAAATAGAGAAGGAAGAGAGAATTAAGGAAGAGGGAAAAATATAGAGTGAGCGACAGAGAGAGAGAGGGAAAGTAAGAGAATGAGTGAGAGTAAGAGATAGAGCGACATGGAGAAATAGAGATGGAGGGAGAGGGATGAAGGGAGAAAGAGAGAGATAGAGAGAAATGGAGAAAAGGGAGCGAGATATAGTGCAGGATAGCGATAAAGAGAGGAGAGTGAAGAGAAAGCAATAGGAGGGAGAGTAGAAATGAGAATAGAAAAAAAGAGAGAGGGAGTAAGAATGAGTGGAATTGAAGAGAAAGAGAAAGGAATTTTAAGATGGAGAGAGAAGTTAGAGTTAGGCAAGAGAGAGTAGATGGAGAAATAGTGAAAGGAGAAAGAGAAATAGGAGAGAGCAACAAAAAAGAGTACAGGAGAGTAAGGGAGGGAAATTTAAAATGAAGTGACAAGGGGAGAGTAGGGGAGTGTGGGAGTGAGAGTGAAAGTAAATTTAAAGAGATAGGGAGCAATTAAGTGAGAGAAACAAAAAAGAATATTATAATTATAAAATAAAGTGAGGAAAGAGAAAGAAAGAGTTGTACGGAAGTGAATGACAGAGTGTACGAGACAGAGATAGAGAAGAATTAAGAAGAGAGGGAGGCAAGGAGTGTGCGTGATAGAGGGAAAGTGAGTAAGAGTGAAAGAGAGAGGGAGGGAAGGTAAACAGAGTGCAACAGAGAGAGGGAGAGAGAGCAAGAGGGAGGGAGCGATGAGTGAGAGAGAGTGCGAGAGAATGACTGAACAAGAGGGATGGAGGTGGAGCGAGCGAGAAAGGGTGGGAAAAAAGTATAGAGAAATCATGAGAGAGAGTGTGTGTGGAAAATAATAGAGAGAGAGTTAAAGTTAGAGAGAATGAGAGTAAATTAGAGAGTGTGCGAGAAAGAGAAGGAGAAAGAGAAGATAGGGAGGAGAAATGGAGAAAGAGAGAGGGAGTGAGAGAGATAATGAGAGTGAGGTAAAAAGAGTAAGAGAGAGAGGAAGAGGGAGAGATCAGGAGGGAGAAAGGAGAGAGATCATAAAGAAGATCAATAAGAAAGAAAGATTTAGTGAGAGAAAGAGAGAGGGAGGAGGGAAGAGACAGAAGAGATAAAAAGAATAGTGAGGCAAAGGGATAAAGAAAGACATAATGTGAGTGAGAGAGAATAATGAAGCTAAGTGAGAGAGTGAAAGAGAGAGAAAGGGTGAAAGGGGGAAAGACTAGAGAGAGTGCAAGAGAGAGAAAGAAAGGGGGAAGGACTAGAGAGAGTGCAAGAGAGATGAAGAAAGAGAGAGAAGCGGAAAGAAAAGATATAGATAGTGAGAGAGATGAAGAGGGAGAGAGTAAGAAAGATGTAGACTATGAGGAGATAGAGGGAGGGAGACTGAGAGACGGGGGATATAGGGATAGCGAAAGAGAGAGGGAGGGAGAGACAGACAAAGAATTTATTATAGATAGAACAAAGAGATAGAATGAGTGAAATAATAGATAAAAAGAAGAGAGAGAGGAAAATAGGTGAAGAGAGAGAGAAAGAGAGGTAAAGATATAGAGAGTGAGAGCAAAAGTATGAGAGAAAAGAGACAGTGTGTGAGAGAAGAAAGAGAAAAATGGTGATTGAGAGACAGTAGCGATTGTCAGAAATAAAGAGGGGGAAGGGACAAAGATAAAAGAGAGAGGGAGCAGGAAGAAAAGAGGAAGAGGGAGAAAAGAGAGAGAGAGAGAGAGGAGGGTGGCTCGTATAAAGATAGAATGGAGAAATAATATAGGACAGAGAGATGAAGAGAGATAA
Organism: Phalaenopsis equestris; assembly: GCF_001263595.1. NCBI lineage: Eukaryota > Viridiplantae > Streptophyta > Magnoliopsida > Asparagales > Orchidaceae > Phalaenopsis > Phalaenopsis equestris. The sequence continues at coordinate 48,072 of NW_018223037.1, forward strand.
GTGTGAGAAGGGAGAGCATATATAATGAGTGCATAGAAGTGAGAGAAAGGTTTATCGAGAGTAGAAGCTCTCAAGAGAGAGGAATATAATGATAGAAAGAGGAAGTCTAAGAGATAGAGAGAGCAAGATAGATAAAAAGAGCAAGAAAGACGTAGAGAGAACTATGAGAGAGATTGTGAGAGACAGATTGACAGAGGGAGAGACAGCAATAGAGAGGAAGGGATAGATAGTCTGATAGAGCACAAGAGAGATAGAGTATGAGTGAGTGAGAGAGTGAGAAAGAAAGAAAGAGAGAGAAAAGAGATGGGAAGGGGGAGAGGGGGAGGGAGAGAGAAAGGAAGAGAATGATAGATAAAGTACGAAACCAAGAGAGAAAGAGATAAATGAGAGATAAGGAGATGGAGGAAAGATGGACAAATAAAAAAAAGTGTAGATCAAAATGAGTCAAAGGGAGAGTAAGGGAGTGGGTCGAAGAGAGATGGGGAGAAAGATAGAGGGAGACAGGAAGGCATGGAAGATAAAACAAAAGAGAGGAAAGGAGAGGGAGAGAAAGATATAAAGCATAAGGGAGAGATAAAAAGTGACAGGGATAAAGGGAGTGAGAGAGTGAAAGAGAAAGACAGTAGAGATAGAGAGTGAAGAGAGAGCAAGAGAGAGTGTAAGAAAAAGGAGAGTAAAAGACACTGAAAAAGCAAGAGAGAATAGCACGAGGTGGAGGAGTGAGGTAGAGAGCTAGGAAGGGAGCTAAAGACATTGAAAAAAGTGAGACGAGCTGGAATAATCAAGGGTGAGGATGAAGCAATGTGAGATGAAGAAAAGAGAGGGAGTGAGTAAGAAATAAGTTGTGTAAGATTAATGAGATTTTGAGATAGAAAGCAAGTGGGAGTAAGCAAGAATAATAGAAAGATAACTATTATAAGAAAGAGAGTCGGCAGTGAGAGAGATCTAGAGAGAAAGAGTGAGAGAGAAAATAAGAGATTAAGAGGGAAGAGAGCGAGATTAAAAGCAAAGCGGGGAGAGCAAGAAGGAGGGAAGGAAGGAGAAACATAGAAGACATAGAGATTAAAACAATGAGTGAGTACAAGCAAGGGAGCGAGAGAGAGATATACAGAGGAGGAGAGTGATAACAAGAGTAAGGTAAAGAGAGTAAGAGATATGGAGATATAGAGAGAGAGTGGGGGAATGAGGGAGTTATAGAGTGAAAGAGTGAGGTATGGAGAGAGAAGTGTGAGATATAGTGATAAACATTGAGGGAGAGAAAAGAGAGGGATTGAGAGAGAGAAAGGGAACGAGAGTGAGAGAGAGTGTGTATGAGTGGTAGAGAAAGAGACAGTGAGATTGATAGAGAGTGTGTGCAAGAGATAGAGAGAAACGGAGAAAAGTGAGCGAGATATAGTGCATGATAGCAAGAAAGAGAGGAGAGTGAAGAGAAAGCAATAGGAGGGAGAGCAAGAATGAGAATAGGAAGAAAGAGACAGAGGGAGTAAGAATGAGTGGAATTGAAGAGAAAGAGAAAGGAATTTTAAGATGGAGAGACAAGTGAGAGTGAGGGAAGAGAGAGTAGATGGAGAAATAGTGAAAGGAGCAAGAGAAATAGGAGAGAGCAACAAAAAAGTGTACAGGAGAGTAAGAGAGGGAAATTTAAAATGAAGTGACAAGGGGAGAGTAGGGGAGTGTGGGAGTGAGAGTGAAAGTAAATTTAAAGAGATAGGGAGCAATTAAGGTAGATGAGAGAAACAAAAAAGAATATTATAGAAAGGAAATAAAGTGAGGAAAGAGAAAGAAAGAGCGGTAAAAAAAGTGAGGGAAGTGAATGAAAGAGGGTGCGAGAGAGAGATAAAGAAGACTTAAAAAGAGAGGGAGGCAAGGTGTGTTCATGATAGAGGGAAAGTGAGTGAGAGTGGAAGAGAGAGGGAGGGAAGGTAAAGAGAGTGCAATAGAGAGGGGGAGAGAGAGCCAGAGGGAGGGAGCGAGGAGTGAGAGAGATTGTGAGAGAATGACTGAACAAGAGGGACAGAGGTGGAGAGGGAGTGCGTGCAATAAATAAGAGAGAGTGTGTGCGGAAAATAAGAGAGAGAGTGAGAGTGAGAGAGAGAATGAGAGTAAACTAGAGAGTGTGTGAGAAGGGAAGGAGAGAGAGAAGATAGGGAGGAGAAAGGGAGAAAGAGAAAGGGAGTGAGAGAGATAATGAGAGTAAGGTAAAAAGAGTGAGAGAGAGAGGGGAAGGGCGAGAGAGTAGGAGGGAGAGAAGAGTGAGGAGAGAGGAGCGAGGAGAGAGATCAGTATAAAAGAAAGAATTAGTGAGAGAGAAAGAGAGAGGGAGGAGGGAAGAGAGAGAAGAGATAGAAAGAGTAGTGAGGTAAAGGGATAAAGAAAGAGAGAATGTGAGTGAGAGAGAATAATGAAGCTAAGTGAGAGAGTGAGAGAGAGAAAGGGTGAAAGGGGGAAAGACTAGAGAGAGTGTAAGTGAGAGAAAGAAAGGGGGATGGACTAGAGAGAGTGCAAGAGAGATGAAGAAAGAGAGAGAAGCGAGGGTAAGGAAATAAAAGATATAGATAGAGTGAGAGAGATGAAGAGGGAGAGAGCAAGAAAGATGTAGACTATGGGGAGATAGAGCGAGGAAATTGAGAGAGGGGGGTATAGGGATAGCAAAAGAGAGAGAAGGGAGAAATAGAAACAAAATTTATTAGAGATAGATTGAAGAGATAGAATGAGTGAAATAAATGATACAAAGAAGAGAGATAGGAAAATAGGTGAAGAGAGAGGGAAATAGAGGTAAAAATATAGCGAGTGAGAGCAAAAGTATGAGAGAAAATAGACAGTGTGTGAGAGAAGAGGGAGAAAAAAGGGTGATTAAGGGAGAGTAGCGATTGTGAGAAATAAAGAGGGGGTAGGGACAAAGATAAAAGAGAGATTGAGAGAGAAAGAGAAATAAAGGAGGAAGAGGGAGAAAGGAGAGAGAGAGGAGGGTGGCTCATATAAAAATAGAATGGAGAAAGAATATAGGACAGAGAGATGAAGAGAGATAAATGTGAGATGGGAGAGCATATATAATGAGTGCGTAGAAGTGCGAGAAAGGTTTATGGAGAGTAGAAGATCTCAAGAGAGAGGAATATAATGATATAGGAATATAATGATAGAAAGAGGAAGTCCAAGAGATAGAGAGAGCATGATAGACAAAAAGAGCAAGAAAGACGTAGAGAGAACTATGAGAGAGATTGTGAGAGACTAATTGACAGAGGGAGAGAGACGAATAGAGAGGAAAGGATAGATAGTCTGATAGAGCACAAGGGAGATAGAGTATGAGTGAGTGAGAGAGTGAGAAAGAAAGAAAGAGAGAGAAAAGAGATGGGAGGGGGGAGAGGGGGAGGGAGAGAGAAAGAAAGAGAATGATAGATAAAGTAAGAAACCAAGAGAGAAAGAGATAAATGAGAGATAAGGAGATGGAGGAAAGATGGACAAATAAAAAAAAAGTATAGATAAAAATGAGTGGAAGGGAGAGTAAGGGAGTGAGTTAAAGAGAGACGGGGAGGAAGATAGAGGGAGACAGGAAGGCAGGGAAGACAAAACGAAAGAGAGGAAAGGAGAGGGAGAGAAAGATATAAGGAATAAGGGAGAGATAAAGAGTAATAGGGATTGAAAAAGGTGAGAGAATGAAAGAGAAAGACAGTAGAGATAGAGAGTGAAGAGAGAGCGGGAGAGAGTGTAAGAAAAAGGAGAGTAAAAGACACTGAAAAAGCAAGAGAGAATAGCACGAGGTGGAGGAGTGAGGTGAAGGGTGCTAAAGACATTGAAAAAGGTAAGACAAGCTGGAATAATCATGGGTGAGGAAGAAGCAATGTGAGATAAAGAAAAGTGAGGGAGGGAGGGAGAAATAAGTTGTGTAAAATTAATGAGATTCTGAGATAGAAAGCAAGTGAGAGTAAGCAAGAAAAATAGAAAGTGAGATATAATAAGAAAGAGAGTCGAGAGTGAGAGAGATCCAGAGAGAAAGAGAGAGAGAGAGAGAGAGAGAATAAGAGATTAAGAGGGAGGGAGAGCGAGATTAAAGGCAAAGGGGGGAGAGCAAGAATGAGGGAGGGAAGGAGAGACATAGAAGACATAGTGATTAAAACAATGAGTGAGTACAAGCAAGGGAGCGAGAGAGATATAAAGAGAGGAGGAGAGTGAGAACAAGAGGCAGGTAAAGACAATAAAAGATATGGAGATATAGAGAGAGATAGTGGGGGAATGAGGGAGTTATAGAGTAAAGGAGTGAGGTAAGGAGAGAGAGAAGTGTGAGAGAAAGTGATAAACATTGTGGGAGAGAAAAGAGAAGGATTGAGAGACAGAAAGGGAATGAGAGTGAGAGAGAGTGTGTATGAGTGGTACAGCAAGAGAAAGAGTTAGATCGAGAGAGAGTGCGTGTGAGAGATGGAGAGAAACGGAGAAAAGTGAGCAAGATATTGTGCAAGATAGTGAGAAAGAGAGGAGAGTGAAGAGAAAGCAATAAAAGGGAGAGCAG
>NW_018223037.1:52595-63684 GCF_001263595.1 Phalaenopsis equestris
AGAGGGAGTAAGAATGAGTGGAATTGAAGAGAAAGAGAAAGGAATTTTAAGATGGAGAGACAAGTGAGAGTGAGGGAAGAGAGAGTAGATGGAGAAATAGTGAAAGGAGCAAGAGAAATAGGAGAAAACAACAAAAAAGAGTACAGGAGAGTAAGAGAGGGAAATTTAAAATGAAGTGACAAGGGGAGATTAGGGGAGTGTGGGAGTGAGAGTGAAAGTAAATTTAAAGAGATAGGGAGCAATTAAGGTAGAGGAACAAAAAAGAATATTATAGATAGGAAATAAAGTTAGGAAAGAGAAAGAAAGAGCGGTACGGAAGTGAATGGCAGAGGGTGCGAGAGAGAGATAGAGAAGACTTAAGAGGGAGGGAGACAAGGAGTGTGCGTAATAGAGGGAAAGTGAGTGAGAGTGAAAGAGAGAGGGAGGGAAGGTAAAGAGAGTGCAATAGGGAGGGGGAGAGAGAGCCAGAGGGAGGGAACAAGGAGTGAGAGAGAGTGTCACAGAATGACTGAAAAAGAGGGACCAAGGTGGAGAGAGAAAGGGTGGGAAAATTTTATAGAGAAGTCATGAGAGTGTGTGCGGAAACTAAGAGAGAGAGAGTGAGAGAGAGAATGATAGTAAACTAAAGAGTGTGTGAGAAAGGGAGGGAGAGAGAGAAGATAGGGAGGAGAAAGGGAGAAAGAGAGAGGGAGTGAGAGAGATAATGAGAGTAAGGTAAAAAGAGTGAGAGAGATAGGAAGGGAGAGAGAGCAGGAGGGAGAGAAGAGTGAGGAGAGAGGAGAGGAGAGATTTCAGTAAGAAAGAAAGAATTAGTGAGCGAGAAAGAGAGAGGGAGGAGAGAAGAGAGAGAAGAGATATAAAGAGTAGTGAGGCAAAGGTATAAAGAAAGAGAGAATGTGAGTGAGAGAGAATAATGAAGCTAAGTGAGAGAGTGAGAGAGAGAGAAAGGGTGAAAGGGGGAAAGACTAGAGAGAGTGCAAGAGAGAGAAAGAAAGGGGGAAGGACTAGAGAGAGTGCAAGAGAGATGAAGAAAGAGAGAAGCGAGGGTAAGGAAAGAAAAGATATAGATAGTGAGAGAGATGAAGAGGGAGAGAGTAAGAAAGATGTAGACTATGAGGAGATAGAGGGAGGGATATTGAGAGAGGGGGGATATAGGGATAGCAAAAGAGAGAGAAGGGAGAGACAGACAAAGAATTTATTAGAGATAGAATTATGAGATAAAATGAGTGAAATAAAGGACACAAAGAACAGAGATAGGAAAATAGGTGAAGAGAGAGGTAAAGATATAGAGAGTGAGAGCAAAAGTATGAGAGAAAAGAGACAGTGTGTGAGAGAAGAGGGAGAAAAAGGGTGATTGAGAGAGAGTAGCGATTGTGCGAAACAAAAGAAGGGGGAGGGACAAAGATAAAAGAGAGAGTGAGAGAGAAAGAGAAAGAAAAGAGGAAGAGGGAGAGAGGAGAGAGAGAGAGAGAGGAGGGTGGTCATATAAAGATAGAATGGAGAAAGAATATAGAATAGAGAGATAAAGAGAGATAAGTGTGAGAAAGGAGAGCATATATAATGAGTGCGTAGAAGTACAAGAAAGGTTTATGGAGAGTAGAAGCTCTCAAGAGAGAGGAAAATAATGATAGCAAGTGGAAGTCTGAGAGATAGAGAGAGCAAGATAGATAAAAAGAGCAAAAAAGACGTAGAGAGAACTGTGAGAGAGATTTTTAGAGACATATTGATAGAGGGAGAGAGAGGAATAGAGAGGAAGGGATAGATAGACTGACAGAGCACAAGAGAGATAGAGTATGAGTGAGCGAGAGAGTGAGAAAGAAAGAAAGAGATAGAAAAGAGATGGGAAGGGGGAGAGGGGGAGGAAGAGAGAAAGAAAGAGAATGATAGATAAAGAAAGAAACCAAGAGAGAAAGAGATAAATGACAGATAAGGAGATGAGGGAAAGATGGATAAATAAAAAAAGTATAGATCAAAATGAGTGGAAGGGAGAGTAAGGGAGTGAGTCAAAGAGAGATGGGGAGGAAGATAGAGGGAGATATGAAGGCAGGGAAGATAAAATGAAAGAGAGCAAAGGAGAGGGAGAGAAAGATATAAAGCATAAGGGAGAGATAAAGAGTGATAGGGATAAAGGGAGTGAGAGAGTGAAAGAGAAAGACAATAGAAACAAAGAGTGAAGAGAGAGCGAAAGAGAGTGAAAGACACTGAAAGAGCAAGAGAGAATAGCAAGAGGTGGAGAGAGTGAGGTAGAGAGCTAGCAAGGGAGCTAAAGACATTGAAAAAAGTGAGATGAGCTGGAATAATTGAGGGTGAGGAAGAAGCAATGTGAGATAAAGAAAAGAGAGAGAGGGAGGGAGAAATAAGTTGTGTAACATTAATGAGATTCTGAGATAGAAAGCAAGTGGGAGTAAGCAAGAACAATAGAAAGAGAGACATAATAAGAAAAAGAGTTGAGGAATGGAAGAGATCTAGAGAGAAAGAGAGAGAGAGAAAATAAGAGATTAAGAGGGAGGGAGAGCGAGATTAACAGCAAAGGGGGGAAAAGCAAGAATGAGGGAGGGCACGAGAGACATAGAAGACCTAGAGATTAAAACAATGAGAGAGTGCAAGCAAGGGAGCGAGAGAGAGATATAAAGAGAGGAGGAGAGTGAGAACATGAGAGTAAGAGATATGGAGATAGAGAGAGAGATAGGGGGGATGATGGAGTTATAGAGTGAAAGAGTGAGGTAAGGAGAGAAAGAAGTGTTAGAGAAAGTGATAAACATTGAGGGAGAGAAAAGAGAGGGATTGAGAGAGAGAAAGGGAATGAGAGTGAGAGAGAGCATGTATGAGTGGTAGAGAAAGAGAAAGAGTGAGCAAAGTGAGAGAAAAGAGATAGAGTAAAGAGAGCGAGAGAGAGAAAAACGGAGTGAGAAAAAGAGATGGAGCAAAGAGTGAGAGATTGAGTGAGAGAGAGAGAGTGGGAAAGAGAGGGATAGAAGGACAGAGTGTGAGAGATTGAATAGATATATGGAGTGAGAGAAAGAGTAATAGAAAATTATAAAGAAGTAAGAGTGAGGGAAGTTAAAACAAGAGAAAGCGTGCAAGAAAGGACGAGAGAATGAGAAGAGAGAGAGAGAAGAAGAGAGAGGGGAATAGAGAGGGAGAGAGGGTGAGAGAAATAAGGATAGAGTGTTTGTGAGAGGGATAGCGAAGGAGGGAGGGATGGGGGGAATAGAAAGGGAGTGAGAGAGAAAGAGATTGGGGATAAAAGAAAAAGAGAGAGAAAAGAAAGAGAAATAGATGAGAGTAGTAGATAGAGAGTGCGATAGAGAGAATAGTGAGCGAGAAAGACAGAGGGAGAGACGAGAGAGAAAGGAAGGGAGCGAGTGAAAAGAGGGAGGGATGGAGCGAGAGACAAGAGTAAGTGAAAGTGAGAAATAATGAGAAAGAAGTGGGAGAGAGAGAATGCTACAGAGAGGGAGATTGAAAGAGAAAGTAGGGACAAAGACCGATGGAGAGAGTGATGGACAGATGAAGAGAAATAGTGAGTATAGAAAGAGAAGAGAGACAGACAAAAGAGAGTGAGAGAGAGAGAGAGCAAGAGAACAAGAAAGAGAGATGAAATAAAAGTGAGAGAGTGAGAGAGAAAAATAAAAAGAGATAATGGGAGAGAAATTGAAGAGAGAGATACAGATGAAGCAAGAAAGGGATAGAGATAGTGAGAGTGAAATGGTGAGAAGAGAGAGTTAAGACAGATAGAGTGTGTGTGAAGGAGGGAGGGCAAGAAAATGAGTTAGAGAGAGAGGAGGAGAGAGGGAGATGGAGAGGGAGGGAGAGAAAGAGGAAGGGAGGGTTGGAAGAAAAGATAGAGATAAGAAAAGAGAGGGACAGAGGGAGAGTTTGTCTGCACAAGGAATAAAGGAAGAGAACTAGTGAAGAGAGAGAAGTGAGCGAGAATAACAGAAGAGAGGTCAATAGAGAGAGCAAGAGATGAGAATCAGAGTTGAGGAAAGAGTCAAAGTGAGTGAAAGAGAAAGAGAGTAAGGAAGAGATAGGTAGAGGGAGGAGTGAGACATATTAAAGAGAGAGAGGGATTGAAAGAGAAAAAGAGAGAGTGAGAGAAAAATATGGAGAGAAGTTAGAGTGAGGGAAGATAAAGCAAGAGAGAATGAGTGAGAGTGTGAAGAGTGTTTGGATGACTAAGATAATGAGGGGAGGGAGAGAAAGATAGAGATGAAAGAGGGAAATAGTGTGTAAAAGAGAGAAAGAGATAAGTGAGAGCGAGAATAAAAGAAAGAGAGAGAGAGAGAGAGAGAGAGAGAGAGAAAGCATGAAGGACATATAGTATTAAAATAGCGAGTCAAAGAGAAAGAGAGAGCGTGAAAGAGCACGAGAGAATGAGAGAGAGATGGAGAGAACAAATAGACGAGGGATAAAGAGAGAGAGAGGGGGAAAAGAGATGGAGTGAGAGAGGAAGAGATTTGAAAAAGTGAGGAAAGAGAGCAAGAGAAAATAGCAAAAGACTAAGAGAAGAGATAGATAGAGGAGAAAGTGAGAAGAGAGTGAGAGTGAGGGAGGAAGGGAGAGTGTGAGAATGAGAGAAGAGTGATAGAATAAATGAGAGAGAGAGAAGAGAGGGAGACAAAAATCTTAAAATTAAGGAAAGATGGAAGCGAGAAGAGAGATGGATGGAATAAGGGCAAGAGATAGGGCAGAACGAAGGGATGAAGGGTGTAGAGGGAGTGAGAGATAGTAAGAGAGAGGAGAGAGAAAGGAAAAAGTGAGAGGGAGAGGAAGGGAGCGAGAGGGATAAAGAGAGTGAGCTAGTGAGGGTGTGATAGTGGGAGAGGGAATGAGAAGAAGAGATGAAGAGTGAGTGACAGATAAGAGAGATAGAGAAGAGAGAGCAAGAGAGGGAAAGGGGGAGGGAAAAATAAAGAGAGTAAGGGAAGAGAAAAGTGAGAAGAGAGAGCGAGGAAAGAAGAGAGAGAGAGCTGGAGAGAGCGAATAAAGTAGAATGAAGAGTGTAAAAGAAAGAGTATAAGAGCTATAATGACAGGGAGAGAAAGTAATATAGAGGGAGAGAGAAATGTAGAGAGAGAAAAGTGTGTGAGATAAGAAAGTATGAGAGAAGAAAATAGATAGAAGAAAGTATGAAGGAAGAGTTAGGAAGAGAGATGAAGTTCAAGAGAGGGAGCCACAGAGAGAGGGAGGGAGGAAGTGAAAGAGATTTTTGAAAAGAGTGAGTGAAAGAAAGAGAGATAGTGCGAAAGAAATAAATAGAAAAGAGAGAGTGAAGGAAAGCAAGAGAGAATGAGCTTGAGGGAAAGAAGGTGGGAGAAGTAGAGAAATATTGGGAGAAAGGGGATGAGATGGAGAGAGAGAGGGAGAAGAAAAGAGTGAGGGAAAGAAGAGCAAAAGAGGGGATTATATAGAGAGCGAGAGTGAGAGAATGGTGAGTGAGAAAGAGAGAGAGAGTGAGGGAGAGGGTAAGAGTGAGTAAAATTTTATAAAGAGGAGCAATAGAGGGAGGGAGAGAAAAATACAGAGAGAAGAGAGTGTAAGAGATAAGAGATCAAGAGAGAGGGGGAAGAAGAGAATGAGTGAGAAACGAGAGGCAACAAGAGATAGAGAGAGTGAATAAGAGAGGAAGGAAGTTCTGGATAGATAAAAGAGAGGGAGAGAGAAACTGAGAGAAAGGTAAGAAATATATGAGATTGAGAGAGAGAAGAGGGAGAAAATTAGAAATAATGAGGAGGAGAGATAGTGAAAGAGACTGAGAGGGAGGGAGAAAGGAAAAATAGAGGGAGTGGAAGAGGAAGAGAGTGAGAAAAATATTGAGAAGAAGATGGAGAACAAGTAAAGAAAGAGCAAGAAAGATTGAAAATAGGGGTTAAGCAGGTTGAGAGAGAGAGAGAGAGAAAGAGAGATTGCGTAAAGAGGTTTGAGGTTGACAGAAAGAGAGGGAGGTGGAAAGAGGATGATCAAGAATGAAATTAAAGAAAAAAATAGAGGGAGCGAGTAAGGGAGAAAGGGACCAAGAGAAAATTAAAGAGAGACGAAAGTGAGGAAAAAAAGAGATAAAGAGGAAGGGAGTGAGAGTTAGAGCGAAATTGAAGAGACATAGAGAGAGCTACAGGGAAATTTAAGGAGAAGAGAAGGAGAAAAGAGAAAGCAAGAGAGAGTGAAAAAGACATCGAATGTTTGAAAGATAAGTAGAGCGAGGGAGGGATGGGGGAAGGACGGAAAAGTAGGGAGACATGTGTGAGAGAAAGTGAGAAATAATTAGAGATTGATGAGAGAAGAGAGAGTGATTATGGCAGAGGGGATATCTTGAGAGAGAGAAGAGAGCAATATAGGGAGAAACAAGAATAAAACATAGAGTGAGACAGAGATTGAGAGACGGAATAGGTGAAAAGAGAGACAGAGAGGGAGTGGGTGAGAATGATTAATAGGGAGAGGAAGGTAGCTAGAGTGGGAGTGGGAGTGGGAGAGAGAGTGCAAGAGAGAAATAGAGGGAGGAAGAGTGTTTTTGCTATTTGGGGGGTGAGAGAGAAGGAGATAGAGAGGGAAGTGAGAGAGAGATCGAGAGGGTGAGAGAGAAATAAAGAAAGTGAGAGAATGAAGAAAGCGAGAAAGAGAGAGAAATAGATTGAGGGATAGAAAGACTGTGTGTTATGTTTGAGAGACTATAAGGAACAATAAGAGAGATTAAATGTGAAGATCGAAGTGGGGGCCATAGAAGACAGCAAGTGAGAAAGTGTGCGTGGAATAACAGAAGATAGAGAGTTAGTAAAGAGCAAAGGAAATAGAAAGTGTAACAGAGCAAGAAAGTGACCTAGAAAAGAGCGTGAGAGAGAGAGAGAGAGCAAAAATGGAGAGATTGAGCCAGAGAGAGATAGAAGAGGTGTGAGAGAGGTTGAAGAGAGAGAGAGACAGAAAAAGAGAGAGGAAGGGAAAGTAAGAGAATGTGTGAGAGTAAGTGATAGAGTGACATGGAGAAGTAGAGATGCAGGGAGAGGGATGAAGGGAGAAAGAGAGAGATTGAGAGAGAGTGTGTGTGAAAGATAAAGAGAAATGGAGAAAAAGTGAGCGAGATATAGTGGGGGATAGCGAGAAAGAGTTGAGGAGAGTGAAGAGAAAGCATTAGGAGGGAGAGCAGAAGTAGGAATAGAAAAAAAAATAGAGAGGGAGGAAGAATGAGTGGAATTGAAGAGATAGAGAAAGGAATTCAGTGATGGAGAAAGAAAATGAGAGAGAGAAGTGAGAGTGAGGGAAGAAAGAAGAAAGAGATGGTGCGATGAGAGAGAAGGTGAAAAGAGAGAGAAAGAGAGAGTGCAGGATAGATGGATAAAAAGAGTGAAATGAGCAAGAGAAATAGGAGAGAGCAATGAAAGAGAGTACGAGAGATTGAGAGATAGGGAAATTTAAAATAAAGTGACAAGGAGAGAGTAGGGGAGTTCGAGAGTAAGAGTGAAAGTGAATTTGAAGAGATAGGGAGCAATAAAGTGAGAGATACAAAAAGAATATGATAGATAGGAAATGAAGTGAGGGAAGAGAATAAAAGAATGATATGGAAAGAGAATGATAGAGGGTGCAAGAGAGAGATAGAGAAAGAATTAAAAAGGGAGGGAGGCAAGGAGTGTGCATGATAGAGGGAAAGTGAGTGAGTGTGAAAGAGAGAGGGAGGGAAGGGAGAGAGAGCAAGCGAGGGGCGAGAGGGAGAGAGCGCAACTGGAAGGGGAGAGAGGAGTGAGAGAGAGTGTGAGAGAATGACTGAACAAGAGGGATGGAGGCGGAGAGAGAGAGAATGGATGGGAAAGATGTATAGAGAAATCTTGAGAGAGAGCGTGTGTGTGGAAAATAAGAGAGAGAGAATAAGAGTAAACTAGAGAGAGGGTGAGAAAGGGAGGGAGAGAGAGAAGATATGGAGAAGAGAGGGAGTGAGAGAGTGGGGGTGAGAGAGAGAATGAGAGTAAGGTAAAAAGAGTGAGAGAGAGAGAGAGAGGAAGGGGGAGAGCACAAGAGGGAGAGAGGAGTGAGGAGATAGGATTGAGGAGAGAGATCAATAAGAAAGAGAGAATTAATGAGAAAGAGAGAGGGAGGAGAGAATAGAGAGAAGAGATATAAAGAGTAGTGAGGTAGAGGGATTGAGAAAGATATAATGTGAGTGAGAGATAAAAATGAAGCTAAGTGAGAGAGTGAAAGAGAGAGAAAGGTGAAAAGACTAGAGAGAGTGCTAGAGAGATGAAGAAAGAGAGAGAAGAGAGGGGGAAGTACTAGAGAGAGTGCTAAGAGAGAGAAAGAAAGGGGGAAGTACTAGAGAGAGTGCTATAGACATGAAGAAAGAGAGAGAAGAGAGGGTAGAGAAAGAAAAGATAGAGAGAGAGTGAGAGAGATGAAGAGAGAGAGATGAAAAGAGAGAAAAATGTAGACTACAAGGAGATAGAGGGAGGGAGATTGAGAGAGGGAGGGAGAGACAGACAAAGAATTCATTAGAGATAGAATGAGTGAAATAAGGGATACAGAGAAGAGAGAGGGCAAAACAAGTAAAGAGAGAGGGAAAAGAGAGGTAAAGAAATAGGGAGTGAGAGCAAAAGTATGAGAAAAAAGAGACAGTGTGTGAGATAGTAAAGAAATAGAGAGTGAGAGAGTAAGAGAAAGATAAGAGGAAGGTGGAGAAAGGAGAGAGAGAGAGGAGGATGACTCATACAAAGATAGAATGGAGAAAGAGTTTAGGAGAGAGTGATGAAGAGAGATAAGTGTGAGAAGGGAGAGCATATATAATGAGTGTGTTGAAGTGCGACAGAGGTTTATAGAGGGCAGAAAATCTCAAGAGAGAGGAAGATAATGATGGCAAGAGGAAGGCTGAGAGATAGAGACAGTAAGATATATAAAGAGAGCAAGGAAGAGGTAGAGAGAAATATGAGAGATATTGTTAGAGAGAGATTGATAGAGGGAGAGAGAGGAATAGATAGGAAGGGATAAATAATCAGATAGAGCAGAAAAGAGATAGAGTATGAGAGAGTGAGAGAGTGAGAAAGAAAGAGAAAGAACGTAAAAGGGAAGGGGGAGAGGGGGAGGGGGAGAGAAAGAAAGAGAAGGATAGATAATGAAAGAAACCAAGAGAGAAAGAGATAAATGAGAGATAAGGAGATGGAGGAAGATGGATAAATAAAAGGAAGAGAGAGGAGGATAGGAAGGTAGGGAAGATAGAACGCAAGAGAGAAGAGAGACCAAGAGAGAGAGAGTGTAAGAAAAATGAGAGTGAAAGATAGTGAAAGAGTGACAGAAAATAGCAAGATATAGAGAGAGCGAGGTAGAGAGCTAAAAAAGGAGCTAAAGGCAGTGAAAAAGGTGAGACAAGCTGGAATAATTGAGGGTGAGGAAGAAGCAAAGTGATATAATGAAAAGAGAGGGAGGGAGGGAAAAATAAGTTGTGCAACATTATGGAGATTCTGAGATAGAAAGCTAGAGGGAGTAAGACAGAATAATGGAAAGAGAGATATAATAAGAAAGAGAGTTAAGGAGTGAGAGAGATCTAGAGAGAAAGAGAGAGAGAAAGTAAGAGATTAAGAGGGAGGGAGAGCGAGACTAAAAGCAAATGGGGGGAGAGTAAGAATGAGGGAGGGCGAGAGAGACATAGAAGACAGAGAGATTGAAATAATTAGAGAGTACATGCAAGGGAGTGAGAGAGAGATATAAAGAGAGGAGGAAAGTGAGATCAAGAGTAAAGTAAAGAGAGTAAGAGATATGGAGAGGGAGAGAGAGAAAGAGAGAGAGAGGGAATTAGGGAGTTATGGAGTGAAAGAGGGAGGGAAGGAGAGAGAGAAGTGTGAGAGAAAGTGAGAAACATTGAGAGAGAGAAAAGAGAGACTGACAGAGAGAAAGTAAGCGAGAATGAGAGAGAACGTGTATGAGTTGTAGAGAAAGAGAAAGAGTGAGAAAGGTGAGAGAAAAAAGAGCAAGAGAGCGAGAGAGAGAGTAACAAAGTGAGAAAAAGTGATGGAACAAAGAGTGAGAGATTGAGTGAGAGAGAGAGAGGTAAAGAGAGGGATAGAAGGACAAAGTGTGAGAGATTGAAGGGATATGGAGTGAGAGAGAGAGTAAGAGAAAAATATAGAGAAGTAAAAGTGGGGAAGATAAAACAAGAGAAAGCGTCCAAGTGAGGACAAGAGAATGCGAAGAGTAGATAGATAGGAAGAGAGGGGAAGAGAGAGGGAGAGAGGGTGTGAGAAATAAGGATAGAGTTTTTGTGAGAGAGATAGGGAAGGAGAGAGGGATGGGGGGAAGAGAAATGGAGAGAGTGTGAGAGAGAGAATGGGGATAAAAGAAAAAAAAATATTGTGAGAAGAGAGAGAAAAGAAAGATAAAAAGATGAGAGTAGTACATAGAGAGTGCGAGAGAGACAACAATGAGTGAGAAATACAGAGGGAGAGAGTGTGAGGGAAATTTAAGAGATGGAGGGAGCGAAAATGGAAGAGAGTGAGCAAGAGAGAATAGAGGGAAAGGAGAGTAAGGCAAGGGAGAGCTAGAGAGATGAAGCGAGAGAGAGTGTAAAAGAGTAAGAGACAGGGATAGAAAGGAAGGGAGCAAGTGAATGGAGGAGGGATGGTGCAAGAGAGAAGGGTGAGTCAAAGTGAGAAATAATGAGAAAGAAGGGGGGGAGAGAATTTTACAGAGAGGAAGATTGAAAGAGAGTATGGAGAGAGAGCGACGAAGAGAGTGATGGATAGAGGGAGAGAAATAATGAGTAAAGAATGACAAGAGAGACGGACAAAAGAGAGTGAGTTAGAGAGAGAAAGAGAGAGCAAGAAAATAAGAAAGAGAGATGAAATAAAAAGTTAGAGAGTGAGAGAGAAAGAGAAAGATAGATAATGAGAGAGAGATTGAAGAGAGAGAGAGGAAGCAAGAGAGGGATAGAGAGAGTGAGTGTGAAATAGTGAGAAGAGAGAGTTAGGAGAGAAGAGTGACAGACTGTTTGAGAAGGAGAGAGGGACAGAAAATGAGTCAGAGAGAGGAGGAGCAAGGGAGATGGAGAGGGAGAGAGAGAGAGAGAGAGGAAGGGAGAGTGGGAGGGAAAGATAGAAATAAGAGAGGAGAGGGAGAG
>NW_018223037.1:63871-71956 GCF_001263595.1 Phalaenopsis equestris
AAGAGTGTGTAAGAGAGAGAAAGAGATAAGTGAGAGAGCGAGAGTAAGAGAAAGAGTGAGAGAGAAAACATGAAGTACATATAGGATTAAAAAAGAGAGTCAAAGAGAGAGATAAAGTGGAAGGGCTCAAGCGGAAGGGCTCGAGAGAGGGAGAGAGCAGAATACAAGGGATATTGAGAGAGAGGGTAAAAGAGATGGACTGAGAGAGGAAGAGAGAAAGAGATAAGAAAAAGTGAGGAAGGAGAGAGAGAATATAGAGAAAATACTAAGAGAAGAGATAGAGAGAGGAGAAGCAAAGAAGAGAGTGAGAGTGAGAGGAAGGAAGAGTGTGAAAAAGGAGAGAGAGGAGTGATAGAGTAAATGAGAGAGACAAAATAGATAGAGAAGAGAGAGAAAGAGAGGGAGAAAAAAATATAAAAATTAAGGAAAGAGGGATGTGAGAAGAGAGATAGATGGAAAGATGGCAAGAGATAAGGTGCAACGAAGGTATGAGGGTGTAAAAGGAGAGTGTGACTGTTAGATTAGAGGGAAAGAAGATGTATAGAAAAATCATGAGAGAGAGAGTGAGAGAAAGAAAAAGAGTAAACTAGAGAGCGGGCGAGAAAGGGAGGGAGAGAAAGAGAAGATAGGGAGGAGAGAGGGAGATAGAAAAAGAGAGAGAGAGATAATGAGAGAAATAGATTAGAGGTCATAGAAGAAGATAGATTAGAGAGAATCAAGACAATTAAGTAGAGAAAAGGAGGGAGTAAGAGAAGGGGTGGAGAGAGAGGGAGAGTTAGAGATATAGGGAGAGAGGGGGGTATAGAGGGAGTGAGGGAGCGAAAAGTGAGAGAGAGAAAGAGAGAGGAGAGAGAGGGGAAAAGAGATAGTAGAGAGAGAGCGAGAGGACAAGAGTGACAAGGATGGAGATCGAGAGAGAAAGTGAGGGAGTGATAGTGGGAGAGGGAATGAGAGGAAGAGATTAAAAGTGATTGACCGATAATAGAGATAGAGAAGAGAGAGCAACGAAGGGAAAGACGGAGAGAAAAATAAAGAGAGTAAGGGAAGAGAGAAGTGAGAAGAGAGAGCGAGGAAAGAAGAGAGGGAGGGGGAGAGAGGGAATAATGTTGGATGAAGGACGTGAAAGAGGAAAAGAAAGTAAGATGAGGGAGGGAGTGAGGAATGTAGAGATAGAAAATTGTGTGAGATAAGAAAGCATGAGAGAACAAAATAGTGAGAGAGAATGAAAGAGAGTTAAGAGGTGATAGGGAAGAAGAGATAGAGAGAAAAAGATAAGAAAAAGAGAGTGAGTGAAGGTGAGAGAGGGGAAGAGAGAAGAGAGAGCGTGAGAGACAGGGAGGATGGTTATCGATAGAGAGAGGGAGGGAACGAGGAAGGAATGGAGGGAGTGATAAAGAGAAAGGGAGAGGAGAGTGAGAGAGGGAAAATGGAGAGGGAAAGGAGAGATAGTGAGAAGGATTAAAAGAGAATGAGAGATATAAAGAGTGAGATAGAGTGAGCAAAATATAGGAAGAAAGACGGGAAGAGAGACAGTTAGAGGGAGGGAGAGATAGGGGACGAAGATATGAGGATTAAGAGAGTGACGTCAAGGGCATGAGAGAGAGTGTGTCTGAAATAGTGAGAGATCGTGATAGAGGTAGAGTGAGGGAGAGATGAGAATGAAGAGTGAGTGGGAGAAGGAGAGAGAAATATGCGAAGAGGAAGAGTGAAAGGGAGGGAGAGGGACATAAAGGGAGAGAGATAATGAGGGAAGGAAAATGAGGGGGAGATAGTGGGAGAAGGAGAGAGAAATATGCGAAGAGGAAGAGTGAAAGGGAGGGAGAGGGACATAAAGGGAGAGAGATAATGAGAGAAGGAAAATGAGAGAGATATATGGGAGAAGTGAGTGAGACAGACAAAGCATCAGTGAGACAGAAATAGTGAAAAGGGTGAAAGAGATAATAAGACGATAGATTGAGAGAGAGTTGGGTAGAGAGGAAAGATTGTTAGAGAAAGAGAAAGAAATAGAAAAGAGTGTGTGAGATTGAAAGAGAGAAATAATGAGATTATTTGAGGGAAAGATAGAAATGAGAGACAGTAGAAAAAGAGAGAGAGAGAGAGAGAGCAAGACAAAGAGTGGGGAGATAAAAAGCTATTGATAGAGGAAGAGAGAGAGCAAAGACAAAGTGAGCAATAGATTCAGGGTGAGAGAGGAGTAAGAGAGGTAGAGAGATAAGGAGAGAAACAATGTAAGAGTGGTAGGTGGGGGAGTGAGAGGTGGAGAAGGAGAGTAAGAGTGGGAAATGATAGATAGATAAGAGAGGAGTGATGGAGGGGGAGCGGGACAAATAAGTAGAGATTGATAAAGGAGATAATTGATAGAGAGGGAGTAGAGAGACATAGATAGAGAAAGTAGAGAGAAAAGAGGGAGAGTTTATGAGAGCAAAAAAGATGGAGAAAGTGAGAGATGGAGGTGAGATAGAGAGATAGAAAGAGAAATTGGTAGAGAAGAGAGTAATGAATGGGAGAGCAAAAGTAGATAGTGAGCGAGAGCATGGGACATAGAGAGAGGAAGGGAGAGAGGGGAAGTTAGAGAAAACAGAGGTAGAGAGAGGAAGAGAGAGATAGTGAGTAAGGGATAGAGAGAGAGAGTGAGTAAACATAGAGAAGAGAGAGATAGAGAAAAAGTAATAGAGACAAAAAGTAAGATAGAATAGAATGAGCGTTAGAGTGAGAAAGGAAGCGAGTGAGAAAATAAAAGAGACAAAAAGTGAGATAGAACATGAAGAGAGAGATAAAGAGAGGGAGATAATTATATTGTAGAGATAGAGGGAGTGAGAGAGGGAGAGGGACCTGGAGAGAAATAAAGAGAGAAGATAGAGTGAGGGAAGAAAGAGTAAAAGAGAGTGAGTGAGAGAGAGATAGCAATGGATAGTAAGAGACTGATTGAATGAGAGGAGAAAGGCGGGTTAAAAGTTACAGATGGAGAGAGGGAGAGATTGTGTGTGTGTGTGAGGATAGAGGCAGAGAAAGAGTAAATAAGGAGAGAGAAGAAATAGCGATAGAAAAAAGATCAAGAGAAAATTAGAGCAAGAGAATGGTAATGAGAGTTATGTTTGGTAGTAAGATAGATAGAGCGAGAGAAAAAAGTAGAGGGAGAGAGAGTGTGCAAGAGAAAGAATTATAGAGGGAGAAAGAGCAAGAGGATCATGGCTGGGGAAGAGGTAGAGATAGTTGGAGGGAGGGAGAGAGAGGAAGTGAGCTAAAGAGAGAGAGAAAGAGAGCGAGAGGGAGAGATAAAGAGCATGCAAGGGTGTGAGATGGAGAGCAAGTAAAAGATAGAGCGGTGGAGAGAGAGAGTTACGTGTAGTAGAGAGTGTGAGCAAGAGAGAGAGAGAGAGAGAAAGAGAGGTAAAGGAAGGGAGAGATAAGGATGGATTGCGAGAGAAATTTTGATAGTATATGTGTGTGTGTGAGAAGAGAGAACAAAAGAGAGGAGTTAGAGATAGAAAAACTAAGAGATAGAGAGAGAAAGAGAAGGGAGAGGGGTTTATCGAGAAGGAGGGGAAGAGAGTGAGAGAGAGAAAATAAACTTGAGGGGGAGGGGAGAAAGATGGCGAACAACAGGGGAGCAAGTAATAAAGCAAGAAAGATGGAGAGGCAGTGTGATGAGTGAAAGAGAGTTATGTAATAATAAAAGAATGTATGTGGAATAGAGAGAGTGTGTGTGAGATATTTCAAGAATAAAGTAGCTTGAGAAATTTAGAGTGGGACAGAGGGATATATATTTAGATAAAAAGAGAAAGAGAGAAGGAGAGAAAGAGATGAGCGAGTCTCTTTTTCTCTCTCATTCTTCTCTTTCTCTCTACACCATCCTCTATCTTTCATCTCTCTATCCTTACCTTCCTCTCTCCCTCACTCTCACTCTCTCTCTGTCTCACTCTCCCTCCCTCTTTCACAATCATTATCTCTTTATCTCACTAACCTTTTGTCTCTCTTTTTACCTCTCCTATCATCTCTTTCACTCTGTCTTCTTTCTCTCTCACTCTCTATGACTGTCTCACTCTGTGTCACTAGCTTTTTCTCTCTCTCCCAATCTCTCTCTTCCATGGCCTCTCTTTCATTCTCTGTCTCTTTCTTTATCTCTCCCTCATTCCAACCCTCAAGATCTCCCTCCCTATGTCCTTTTTTCTCCTCCTCCCTATCTCCTTTCCTCTCTCTATCTCCCTCTCTCTCTCCCTTCTCTACTCTCCCTATGATCTCTAATACAATATCTCTCTTTCTTTCCCCCTCAACCTCCTTCATTCTTTCTTCTTTCTCTTTTTTAACTCTCTCTCTCTCTCTCTTTCTCACTCTACTTCCATCTTTATTTCTTCTTCTCTTGTCTCTTTGTCTCTCATTCTCTAATTTCATTGCTCGCTTTCTCTCACTTGCTCTCCCTCAGTTGCTCTTGTTCTGTTTCATCTCTCCCACACCACTCTTGCAATCTCTACCTATCTCTCTCCCTTTCTATCTTTGGCTCTCTCCGTCTTACTTGAATCTTTCCCTCTCCCACTCACACTCTCTCTACCTCTCTACATCTCTCTCTTTATCTCTTTCTCTCTCTCACACTCTCTCCCTCCCTCCATAACTCACAGACTCCCTTCCTCACTCTCTTTCATTTTGCCAGACTCTACCTTTTCTCTTTCAACATACTTATCATAATCTCTCTATCCCTTTCTTTTTTCCCATCTCTACCTTACCTCTCTGTATTTCTCTCCTTTTTTATGCTCCATCTATCTATTTCCCACACTTTACCTCTCTCATCTCTATCTTCATCTCTCCATCTCCCTATCTCAGCCTCCTTCACTTGCTTGTTTGTTCTATCTCTCTCACATTCTCCCTCTTCCGCTCTCTTGCTCTCTCTCTTACTTCTCTCTTTATTAATCATCTCTCTCTCTTACTCTCATCACTCTCTCTCCTTCCCACCCACAATCCCACTCTCTTTGTCTCACTCTCCCTCTCTCCCTCACTTTCGTTATCTCTTTATCTCACTCTACCTTCCTCCCTCTCTTTTTACCTCTCTCTTGCTCTATCCCTCTCTTATCATCTCTCTTACTCTCTATTACTCTCTCACTATATGTCACTCACTTTTTTCTCTCTCCCTCATCTCTCTCTTTCTTGCCCTCTCTCCCACTCTCTCTTTCTCAATCTCTACCACATTATAACCCTCAAACGCTCCCTCCTTACAGCCCTTTTTTTCCTCTCTATCTCCTTTCCTCTCTCTCTCTATTTCCATCTCGCTTCCTTCTCTACTCTCTCAACCATCTCTCATGCATTTTCTCTTATATTTTTATCTTTACCTCTCATATTATCTCTCAATCTCTTTCATTCTTTTTTCTCTCTTATTTAACTCTCTCTCACTTTCTCTCCCTTTTCTTTGACTTTCCCGCTCTTTACCATTTTTCTATGTCTTCCTCTAACCCTCTCTCTCACACCCATCTGTAGCTTTTCTTAGTTCTCTCTCCCAATTTCTCTATCCCTCATCCTCTCCATCTCACCCTTCTCTCTCACCCACTTTCTCCCTCTCTCCTTCTCTATTTCTCTCACACCTTATTGCTATCACTCTCTCCTTCTATCTCTTTCTCTCTCTGCCTCTCACTTATCCAATATTGAGAGCTCTCTATCACTTACCCTATTACTCACTTTGTTTCTCACCTGCTCTCCCTCATTCGCTCTCACTCTCTCATCTCTCGCAACCCCTCTCTTTTCACTCTTTACCTATCTCTCTCCTTTCTATTCCATCTCTCCTTCCCTTCACCTCTCTATCCCAATCTATCACTCCCTCGTACTCCCTCCCTTTCTCTTGCTCGGTCCCTTGCTCCCTCAATCTCTTTCTCTCTCTCTGACCCTTTGTCTCATTTCTTCCTCTCCATACTTAACTTATGCTCCCTCCACCCTCACACTCTCCCCATCTCTCCCTTAACTCTCTCTATATCACTCTCCTTTTTTCTCCCTCTCTTTATCTCTCTCTATTCATTTTTACCTCTTATAATCTCTCTCTTCCTCCTCTCTCCATCTCTTTGTCTGCCTCTCTGTCTTT
Source organism: Phalaenopsis equestris (assembly GCF_001263595.1). Taxonomy (NCBI): domain Eukaryota; kingdom Viridiplantae; phylum Streptophyta; class Magnoliopsida; order Asparagales; family Orchidaceae; genus Phalaenopsis; species Phalaenopsis equestris. The sequence continues at coordinate 69,933 of NW_018223037.1, forward strand.
TTCACTTGGTTGCTCACTCTATCTCTCTCACTCTTTCTTCTATTCTATCTTCCTATCTCTCTTTATTTTCTTAATAGTCTTCTCTCCCCTTATCTTACTCTCTTCACTCTCCCTCCCCCTTCTCTCACTCTCTTTCTCTGTCTCACACTCCCTCCCTCCATCTTTTTTCACCTCTATCTCATGCTCATTCTCTGTCACCTCACTCTAATTCTCTCACACTCTCCTTCTCTCTCTTCCTCAATCTCTCTCTCTCTCTCTTTGACTATTTTTCTTGCTATCACTCTCTCGTGCTTTTTTCTCATTTCCTTCCTCTTTATCTCACTCAATTGTGCCCTCTCCTTCCCTCCCTCCTTTCACTTCTCTATCATTCGCTAACTCTCCCCTTCTCTCACTCTGCCACTCATCCCTCTCTTTCTATTCATCCCTTAGTCTCACTTAATCCCTCTCTCTCTTGCCTACTCGCTATTCTCTATCTCTTTATCATCATATCACTCTCCCATCTCTCTCTCTTTTCATCTCATTGGCTCTCTTACTATCTCTTCCTATCTCACAAACTTTCTCTGCTCCTCTTTCTTTCTCCTCTCCCCCACCTCTCTCTTGAACGCTTACCCTTTTACTCACTCTTACTTTATCTCTTGCTCTTGCTCTCTCTTCTCTCTAGCTCTCTCTCTCTCTTGCTCTTCTTGCACTCTCCTTCTCGGTGCCATCCTCTCACACACTTTCTCTCTACCCTCTTCTCTCTACCCTCCACTCTCTGCAACCTATCCTCTCCCTCTCTCCGCCTTGCTCTCCTCAATTTCTTATTCTCGCTCTTTCTCACAAGCTTTATCTTACTCTCTCCCTCTCTAATTCTCTCTCTATCTTTCTCGCTCTCTCTTCATTTTTTTATCTGTCCGATTTGATTACTCTATTTTACTCTTTCTTCTCTCTCATCTTTATCTCTCTTAACCAACTCTTTTTCCCTCTCGTTCTTCTCTTTCTCTCTACACCATCCTCTTATCTATCTCTTCAACTCTACCTCAGAGTAAGAGAGGAAGAGATAAGAAAAGTGAGGAAAGAGAGCAAGAGAATATAGAGAAACGACAAAGAGAAGAGATAGAGAGAGGAAAGAGAGAAGAGAGTGAGAGTGAGGGAGGAAGGGAGAGTGTGAGACTGAGAGAGGAGTGATAGAGTAAATGAGAGAGAGAGAGAGGATAGATAGAGAAGAGAGAGAAAGAGAGGAAGAGAAAAATATAAAATTAAGGAAAGAGGGAAGCGAGAAGAGAGATAGATGGAAAGAGGGCGAGAGATAAGGTGCAACGGAGGTATGAAGGGTGCAAAGGGAGAGTGTGAGTGCTAGAATTAGAGGAAGAGAGTGAGGGAGGTAGACTGAGAAAAAAGAGAAAAGAGCAAAAGAGAGGGAGATAATAAGAGATATAGATTAGAGGTGAGAGGGAAAAAAAGGAAGAAAAGAAGGAGAGAGTGAGTGAGAGAAAGATAGGGAAGGAGGGAGATAACAAGAGTGAGAGAAAGAGAGAAAAGGTTAGGTTGGTCCTATCTCTCTTGTGAGAGAGGGGAAAAAGAGAGAGTGAGAGGAATGGAAAGAGAGAGAGCAAGTGAGGGAGTGATAATGGGAGTGGGAATGGGAGGAGGAGATTAAAAGTGAGTGACAAATAAAAGAGATTGAGAAGAGGAAGCAAGAGAGTGAAAAAGGGAGAGAAAATCAATGAGAGTAAGGGAAGAGAGAAGTGAGAGGAGAGAGCGAGGAAAGAAGAGAGGGAGGGGGAGAGAGGGAATAAAGTAGGATGAAGGTTATGAAAGAGAGAATATAAGAGCTATAATAAGAGGGAGATAAAGTAAGGTAGAGGGAGGGAATGAGGAATGTAGAGAGAGAAAAGTGTTTGAGATAAGAAAGTATGAGAGAAGAAAAAAGTGAGAGAGAATGAAAGAGATTTGAGAGGTGATAGGGAATGACAGAGAGAGAAAGATAAGAAAGAGAGTGAGTGACGTTGAGAGAGGGGAAGAGAGAAGAGAGAGGGTGAGAG
>NW_018223038.1:0-5451 GCF_001263595.1 Phalaenopsis equestris
TTTAAACCAAATTGGATGATGAAAAGGTTTTACCATGGCAAATTTATGATCAAATTTGATGTAAAAATATTGCCATGAAGCAATTACAACATTTCTTTGGGCCAATTGGCATAGTTATAAGTCCAATTGATGTGATTTGGTCATTTAGTCAGGGTATTGTGAGGGTATGGTGAGAGTATGGTGAGGGTATTGTGAGGGTATTGTGAGGGGATTATGTACCTTAGCTCCAAACCAACACCCAGGGTCAATCCTAAATTCAAGTAGCCCTATAAGAACTCTCCTTAAGTTCCCTCATAATGATCTTACCTTCTAATTTCTAGAGGTTAGGACCAATATGTGGAACTTCAAGTTGAGTAAAGAGAAGAGTTTTGAGTTTCTAATGGTGAGGGTACCTTCTCTAGTTTTCTAAGACTAGTCAGTAGGAAAGTCCTATGGCTAGACCTAGGCTACTAAAGAAATTTCTAGACCTCAACCAAAAGTGAGTTCAACAGGTAGGCATGCATTCTTTTATATGGCTGACATGCATTTTTTTTTGGATGATGAAATTGTTGGAGAGGGGGAAACTGCTTGTAAATGTTTCATGATAAATATGTAATATGCTGCAGTTTTTTGGAAAGCTTACTGTTGTGAATATTGATGCCATTTTGGAAAGCTTACTGTTGTGAAAGTTCATAGTTTTATTGGGCCACTTTGATGCCATTTTGGAAAGCTATGATAAATATTGATGCTATTTTGGAAATATACAAGTGCTATGATAAATATTTGGGGTAGTTTTATATACAAGTGCTATGATAAATATTAATGCCATTTTGGAAAGCTTACTGTTGTGAAAGCTCATAGTTCTTGCCATCAATGGAGTTTGGCTACATATGTAATATGCTGCAGTTTTTTGTTTAATGTGTTGCTTTTTTATTTGGGAAATTTACATACATAGCACACAAATCTTCTGTATTTACTCTGCACAAATCTTCTGTATTTACTCTGCAATGTATATGTTCAATTCATTTGATCACTTCAAACTACTTGCTTCTTTGCAAATTTGTTTGAATATATGGATTAATGGAGCAATTGCTATTAAATGGATTTGTCCAATTTATTTTTTATCTAAGTATTGATTGTATCGATATAATGGTGGAGCATAATTTTTTTGTTGGTAAGTATACTTTATATATTTCCTAAATTTTTGGACTGATTTATTTTATTTTATTTTTAATAACTGCAGTACGATGAGTTCAAAATATTCTGGGAAGTCTGAGAAAGTGATGTGTCGGTGCGAGCTACCGTCCTTGCTACTCACGTCACGCCAGACACAGCTTCGGGAGACAATTTTACAGGTGCCCGCGGTGGGCACAACGATAGGACTGCAAATTCTTCAGGTGGGCCGACAGGGAGTCTGTTTCTATGATATCCCAGATGGACACCCCGGCTCGGAGTTCGTCGATATCAATATTTCAGAACACCGCTTCTGGTTCGACTGCTTCCATTTCTACTGTATCTCAGTCGGAAAGGTTTGCTCAGGGTTCTGGAGTGTCTGAGCCGGACACAGTGGGACGTGATATGCTGCTACATGTTAAAGTCAATATCATTATTTTTTTCCTTGTGATTTTGACATGTTATTTTTTTCTTCTTTGTTGGGTCTCATTATAATATATACTAGTGCGTTATGGTGTATTTCACATTTATTTAGGTAATTATGTATTTCTGATGTGAACTGAAATATTTGAGTGATATAAATATTTTGTATTTTCACATATATTTTTCAATCTTCCCATTCTCCTTTTTATGATTGCGTTGGGAGTTTGTAAATTTGTGAAAAAAATTTCAAATAAACTGTTTACAAAAAGCACAAAACAAACAACTGCAGCTTATTCAGAATAGAGGCAGTTTGGTCATTTATTCAGAATCAGCTGTTCTCAAAACGCACAAACCAAACAGGCATACAGATTATCCGGATCAGTTGCTTATCACCAGATTATCACGATAAACAACTTCTCAGGATAAGCTCGATAAACTGCAGCTGCCCCAAACAGACCCTGAAACTTGCCAAACTTGTATTGGAAATTCATAATAGTTCTTTATTTTTATGTTTATTTATAACAATCAAGAACAGCTTATAAATATGTGTTGTTTTGTATATCGGGCCAGATTTTGGTTTTAGAATTACAAGTTCCTTCCTTTTGAGAAGGTTGTGCTACCAATTCATCTTCCTTGCAACTGTATCTTGTAGTTGGCAGCCTAGATAGTCTTGCCTTATGTATCCTTGTGCTTCCTTTACATCAATAATATTCGTTTGCCTGTTCTTGGCCTCTAGAATTCTTCTCAGCAATTCTTGATTGTTATTTTGCTGAAATTCTACTCATATCCTTTGCTGGTATCAGTCGTCTTGGCAGCCAAACATTTCCATGTCTGGAAGGTTAGTGGGGTAACTGTTTTATCAGAACATGAGTGAATGGCTTTTGAATAGTTTTGTTTTTCTGAAAAAAAAGAAATCCTTAACAACACTTATAACCAATTGTTGGCTCAATTTGTTATTCCGTGAAACAATTCTAAATTTGCAATTCTAAAACTGCATTATTTTGTACATTTTCTTACACTTGCATGCTGCACGGGGATGTTGTGGTGGAAAGAAATATGCTGCTTATCTACATGTATTAATGAATTTTGTAGATATGTTAGTTTATGCTCTTTAAAGTAACCAGCAAACTTTCTTGTAGGTGAGGTTTGGCGGCTTAATCATATTTGATAATGTTCTATGGCACGGAAAAGTTTCTGATCCCCAAGTAAATCACCATCGGACAAACATGTTTATGCTCCCAAGTTTTAGCTATTTTATCAGTTATTATTTCTCTTTTCTACTTGTAACAGGTGAAAGACATGAAGACTATCAGCCTGAGAAATTTCAATAAAAAAATTCGCGAGGATAGCCGTGTTAGCGTTAGTATGGTCAGGGCATAATCCCGATGTTGTGTTTCTATTCTTTTTTTTTTGTTTTCTCTTAAATGCTTTTGGCTTATCTGTATGGCCTCGCCACCAGATATTAAAAGTTGGCGTCTCGCAGGTACCCATTGGTGATGGCATGACAATCTGCCGTAAAAGGGAATGAGGTTGGCCTGTTTCATTCCGTTAATCTTGATATGTTCAGTAATTTATGACCCAAACAATTAGTCGAGGTTTCAAATGTCTTTATTTTCTTGTTTCCTAGAAATGGGCTCATAATTGATTTGTGGATGACTTGACATGATATTCTTATTATGCTGCTAGCATTCTTTTATAGAACGTTTTTGGCTCGAAGCCAATCCGGGAGTCGTCGTTGTCCAGGAAACATTAGTATGGCTCGAAAGCGATTCTTCTGCTGTGATTCAAGCCAAAGAACAACTCCTTGGAATAAGATTAAAAAGAGTGATAAATGTCTTTGTATATATTTTTTTAATTGGTGGCATTTACCTACATACCACACAAGTTTATTTATTTATATATGTCTAACACTTGAACTTTAATGTAAATCATGAACTAGAGATTTTGAATTAATAATTTGTAATCTATATTTACTAGTTGTAAATCAAGAACTAGAATTTTGAACCATCAAAATCTTGAGATTAGTCAAAACATCTACTAATAAAAAACAAATTAATAAAACATCTACTAATAGAAAACGAATTAATCATTGTTACAAAAATTAAATCAATGTATAGTTACCCTTTTTTTATATTTTTTCATGTTTTGGTTAAAATGCTTATTTTCAATTAAATTAGATTTTTATTAATTTTTCTTTATATATTATATTATAAAATCAAATCCCACATTTCCTTCATGTTATTGATTAAACCATACGTTTTTTTCTCAAATGCAAGCTTGTAAGCATGAAAATGCTCGTATTCCTGAAGCGATCTTGCTTGAGCCAGAAAATTTTGATGGCTTATTGATTGGGGAGATGAAAGCGGCGAAAAATAGTCTGGAATGATAAGTAGCGAGGGAAGCGAATTGGGAAGTAGCTTAGATTAATAAATAAATTGTAATATCTTATTATTAATTAAGTAATTAAATAAGTTAAATGTTTCTAAATTTTAGCTAAATGATATGCAAGCTAGCATGTTATAAAATTTTTAACAAGCTATTTCTAAAAGAAAAACAAATTAAAAGAAACGTGATCATGAGCATAAATAAACAAGAAAGTTTTATTCAAATTAGATTAAATTAATTTTCTGTATTTTAAAATTTATTTATTTAATAACTTAAATGAAATTTTAAATGAACGTTAATCAAGTTGAGTTTAAGCTATTTAAGGAGGGCATTGGTTCACTTATTGTCCCAAGCGATTTTAGGCAATGACATAAATAATGCTTGTTCGCAAATGAATCAGAGCATTAATTCCTTTATTGTCAACTCATAATGTTTTTCGTAGTCGAAGTTATATTTAGCGGCTTTAAGATTTGAGATTCTCAAGTCACCTTCTCTTGAATAATGTTTTAATGATTTTAATCGTCTTAATTTCAAGAATTCTTCTATTTAGATGTCTTTGACAGAAGGGTGGTACACAATACCCAAGTCTTTGAATTAGAAGAAAATAAAAAAAAAAATTGATGCAAATGACCTAGCTTTTAAGAGAGCTACAATTGGATTTGTTTTATGAAAGTCATCATTAGTGGTGATAAATTAGAAAATCTTTTTGATAGGGAGATTAAAAACATTGGTATTGATAATGGCCAAATTAGGCTTTAATACACATAACTAATGACGAATGATCAAATTCAAGCTTTTATTAAGAGAAGTTCTAAAACAAATAACCTTTGCTTGGGTAGCCTAAGAAATTTGACAAAAAAATAAATAAAAATAAAAAAATCTAATCATGATCAATTGATTTAAACAATTGTTTACCATAATTACCTTGATAAAAGATTCTGTTACTTCTTTTCAAATTTATTATTAGGTTGAGAATGTTGAGATTATTGAACAAGTGACTGAGCTTAGAGCAGTACATTAAGAAGCAAATAAAATGCATTCAACATCCTTGAAATACAGCCCGAAGTACTATGAAGTTCCCTTACCATTTTGCCTAATGACATTGTGAAAAACATGTACCAAAAGATTGTTCTATTGTATGCTGAGGTTGAGAAAGTTGAAATCATTGAACAAGTAACTGAGCCTAGAGCATATGGTAAGTATCGTAAAGCCAAAAAAATACATTGCAACCTCTTTGAAATATAGCTTGATGAAAAAGGAAGTTTCCTTTCCATTCTGCTTGATGAGATTACTATAGACATGTACTAAAAAATTATTAAAATGAAGAGTAGGTTAATCTTAAATGGGTAAATTAATTGAATCTTCTTGATTAAGTAAATTGAAGTAGATGAATAGTCTATTTTACATCAATTGATCTGATGCAGGGCCTTTTTGTTTAGATCATATATATATATATATATATATATATATATATATATAAAGACATAGAGT
>NW_018223038.1:5791-6502 GCF_001263595.1 Phalaenopsis equestris
GGAAAGAGGTTCCCCACTAAAAAATCCTAGGGGTTCCTCCTTCCGTATTACAACCACACAAAAAAAAAGAGCAAAAAGAAATCATTCCCAAAATTACATGTATCGAAACAAAATGTATACTAATCCAAAGAAGTATACCCCATATAAACATGTAAAATTAGTGCAACATTAGGTGTGAGAGTTGTAAAGCCAAAATTTCTTCATGCAAAGTGGCTGGAGTTCGAATCAAGAGCATCAAAAGATCAAGGTAACTGCAGCTCAAATCTTGTGAGAAAGACTTGTCAAGAAAATCAAAAACAACATGGTGGCAGATCAATAAGGTAGTTAACCATAAAGGCCATGTTTTATATCTGCTGTAGGGAATGTGAAAACTGAGGCATCCCAGATACCAAAAGATATTTAAGTCATATTTCTTGAAAGGCAGTGCAAGGAAAATAAGTAAAAAGAGCCATAGGCCTCCAACCGAAGAAAAAATTGTAGCACTTGAAATTCTGGAGCCATGGGCCTCCAAAAATTGGTTGGGGGTTCTATGGTAAAGGGTGCAACCAGTGATCATACAGATTATAGGCAAAAAGACTAAAATTTTACCAAATCCCAAAATGAAATCTGTCCTTGCTAGCTAACAAAAAAAGCTTAGGTAGGGACACAATAAATAGGCCAGAACAACCCCGTCAATGCCTAGAAAATATCAACAAAGAGGCCACCGCATGC
>NW_018223039.1:0-969 GCF_001263595.1 Phalaenopsis equestris
TTCCCTCCTCACTATGTCCATGGAGTGATGGTAATACGGAGGCAATCTTCCAGATACTCTCATATCCATTAGTATCTGTCAGAGGATGGAATCTACTCCCTCGTAGGAGTGGATAAATTTCTGGTAACACCTCTTCAATTCGATGAGGCTCCTCCTCAACTGGTGTGTTTTCAGGAGTCTGGGCTTTGATGGCACTCTGACCTTTTCTATTGCGGTTCCTCCTTTGAGTTCGAATCAGTGGTACAGTCCTTGAACTTGACCCGATCTCAAACACGGGTGGTGGAACAGTTAATCCTTCAGTCAGATCTTCAATGACCATCACTTCTTTCCCCTTAGCAGTAGCAGGGATAGCAGACTTGATGATAGTAGCTTTAGCCTTCTTGCAGGTCGGGAAGTTCTGAGGTAGTTCAAACTGAATTCTGCAGACGGCTCTTGCATTTCTGGAGCAGCGAATTCATTACCATGAATGGGGCTTTCCCGAGGTCTTCAAATCCATCTCCGAACATGATGGTGGGAGCGACGTTACGGGCGCTGCGGGCAGTGGGCAGATTGTAGGAAAAGGTCAGCGTTGGGTAGGCCATTGCAGCGAGCTCTAAAACAGAAAGTGTTAGGGTTAGCTATATGGCCAAAAACCTCAAAATCTTTAGTGCAAGCACTGAAAATGGAGGTTGATCTGTAGACCGGGGAGGCTCTTAATTTATGGGTATTTTTAACATCTTTATTTAAAAAGGTGTAAAATTTAATTAATATTTCAAAGTGCGCGCAGTACAACACGATTTGGTTTAATTTGCAAAATATCAAATCAAATTTGGAAAGGAGATGTGAAAAAAATTAGGCCTCAGTGCGGGACCCAATTAGTGGCAGAAAATGCCCGGGTGGATTTAGTCCACCGAGACACCTATTGGGGGTCTGACCCGACTGAAAATTTAAAATTTCCTTAATGGCCTTTTGAACCCCTCTGTTCAAAGA
>NW_018223040.1:0-9859 GCF_001263595.1 Phalaenopsis equestris
AAGTTATGAGCAGTGGCTTGTTTAGTTCTATTTGACATCAAAAGTATTATTTTTCCTTGTTTGGTCTCGTTGTGGAGAGAGCATCTTGTTTGAATTATGATAATTAGAGTTTCATTTTTAGTATTTATCTTGTTTGAAATTATCTTTGGTTGAGCTAAGCACACTAAGGCCTTCAATACTGAAGGTTATATTCTCTATATTTGTGGCAATGTAGGTTATCTATAACAGAGACACTGATCAGAGCCGTGGTTTCGGATTTGTCACCATGAGCACAGTTGAAGAAGCTGAGAAAGCTGTGGAGATGTACCATCGCTATGTAAGACTCAACAAACTTCTATACAAATACTTATTGTTATCAATCACTCGTTGTTTTGTGTATTTCAATTTATTTTTGGGAAACAGAGTGATTCTTCTGTTGATGATTCAGATTAAACAAGTTCATAGGACAAAATTTTTAGATTTTCCTAAATTTTTCACTGCAATGGGTGGATGGTTTCCACTAAACATATTGTAGAAACTTCCCTCCAATGTGGAATCTGGAAAACTGTTTGATCATTATCCATGTAGGATGTGGTACTTTTTGATTAATTGAGAACTTTTTCAAACACATTGTTTGTTTATTCTTTAATATTGGTTTTCTCTAGTCTTGATATTTTGTTGTGATGCTCATCCCTTTCGTGAGCTTTGAAATGATACTCTTAACATTTTGGAAGGTGTTGTTACATGCAATCTTATCCTTATATTGCAAGGAGAATGTTTGATTTTTTTTCAATGTAGACTATGGCAATTGTTTATTTATTGTCAGTCTTTTGTTGGGTTTTACATGCATCATTTGAATATTATTTACTAAATTTTTTCTCTAGTTAACTGCGGGGCTTTGAAAATTTCTTAAGCATTTTGTGTTATTTTAGCATATTAAGAGGACCTTGTAGTTCTGGTTCAGTTTGCATAAAGCACATTTGCTGCATTTGGCTGCCCTGAAATTGTGATGCAAGCTTTGCAGTTTAATTTCCTTGTCAACAGCATGAATTGAATTTGAATGCTTGGGTTCAAGATATATTGCTTTTTCTTGGATTCCCGCTGCCACAAGTGCAATTTATTGTTGGATGTGGTAACGTGCAATAATATGCCATTATAAAAAAAAAGGTCCTTGTTGATATAGACTTCGAAACTCATATTTCCATCGGAATTTATGATTACATGCATTTATTGATATTATGTAAATGTATTATAGGTATGAGTGGTGTTTTCAAATAGAAAAGGCATATCTGATTTTTCTAATGAATGTAATTGGCTAAATGTTAGTGGAATTTTAGAGCTTTTCAATAGTATTATTATTTTATTCCTAGGTTCTTAATAGAAGGATATGAGATGTCCAACAGACACCTTTTATCTGAATTGAGTATAACCTCTTGAAAGGCAAATTGCAGGTTACTTATACTTTCAATAAGTTGACAGATTTGATCATGAGGTAATTCACCTAGTTTCAAGAATTTTTTGAAGAACTTCCTGGAGCTGTCTTAAATAAAACTATTTCATTATGGTTATATTTGAGATTTAATAAAATAATCTGCGTGATGTTAACTTCTATTTTAATAAATTAACTTGAGCTGAAATTAATCTTTTCTGGCCTAGTATATTCTGCGAGTTTGATAGGCATATGTTAAGCCCGAGCTATAAAGCACTGGTATTGAACAATGGCTTGATTGCCTTGATCATGATATAGATTTCATTTGTTCAAATAAGGGATTTGGCCTCCAACAACACAGGAATAAGTTGTTCGCCAGGTGCCTCCCAACATTTGTGTTGGTAGGTGTATTATGTATTATATGCATATTATGGAGAACTACATTATTTGTGTATGTTGGGAGATGTAAATTGTGGAAACCGATTCGAAATATCTGAAATAAAACTTTGAACAAAAGCGCACAAAACGAAAAAAAATCACCTGATTTAACGTAGAAAAGCCCGAGAACGGTAAAAAATGATAGAGCTACGCTACACCAAGAAATCCACTATGAAGTAAAACTGATGATCATAGTATAAAATATATTCACACTCAAGCTTTTTCACACTTTGAACTCAGAAGGACAGTCACACTCCACTCATCGCACAAGTGAAAAAGAATTCCCTATGAAAAACCACATAACATACTATTAAAATATACAAATGACCCTCTCCAGGTTTCCTTTTATCGTTCTTCATTTTCAACTACAAAAAAGAATCGTCAAAACCCGCATCAAAATCCGCATGAAACTATCCTGATCAGGTCACAACGCTTTGACACTACTATAGCAGTACTGTGACGCTCTAATATGGCACTGCAATGCCATACTCTTGAGTTTCAACACAAATTTTACTCTTCGATTAGCACTATGCGATACAATGTAAATTTACGTGATTTTTTTGCTTTAAATAAAATATTTTTTGTATTTATCATGGATTTATGCTTGTAAAATGTTTTTGGTGATATTTGTAGATTATAGGTGTCGAACTCGCGTCATGAAATTAAAATACAAAGTCGCCAAATTTAGGGGACCAACGTAATTATGCGGACTTGGCAAAATTACGCCAAGTTCACTGTTGATCCAACATAGCTACTACAGAACTTGGTATAGCTATGTCGGGTGCGACTTAACTATGTCGACCATCGGTGTGGTTACACTACTGTCATCCGAAGTCTTAGTTTGGCATGATTTTTCTTGAAGTTTTTGGCAAGAGTTATATAAACAAAGATTGGGCATAAACAAAGCTCGGGCACGACTTAGAAAAGGTGTGTAAACTTGGAGAGACTTCTTACAACCAGAGTTAGATTTTTACTTGAAACCCTAGGAGTTCTATCTTTGGGGAGGGAAATTCTAGGGTATTTTTTCTTCCAGTTTTGAGAGTTTTTGTGTGAGAGAGATTGAATGCTATCAGGTGAGGGACATTGTGGAGAGATTCTCATTGTACAACAATGAATTGGTTTATTGCGGAGAAGACTTGTCGTGGTAGTAAGTTTGTACATTTTAACACTTATTTCTTCAATATTTGCAATAAAATCGTCCATGCTTTTCTACCTCATGTCTTATAGCTAATCTGATTTTATACTTTTGTGATGTAAGGGTAGTTTTTTTTCTGAGTTTTTCCCCATTATGTTTTTTATATTTTTTAACTATGCATCTAGATGTGTTAATCTTTTGATTGTTGTTTATTTGACAACTCAAACTCTCACCCATCAAGGTATTGTCCGCTTTGGCCTAGTGGCCTCACGATTTTGTCTTATTGGTGTAACTTTCCAGGTGTCCATCCTAGGAGTGCTCCAGGTTTAACATGCTTAACTTTATATTTTCTAATGAAATTCCTCCGATGCACCAAATGCGCCTTGATGTTTAAGAGCTTTGTCTAGTTTAAGAGTAATTTTCTTTTCTACCATTTTTTTATGTATGTTATATTAAGTTGATTGAAGTGACGGGTCACCTTGAGTTTAGTTGCCTTGTGGAACAAGTATAACACTCGATAGCTTAGTGAAATATAGGTATTGTCATTAAAAAACTGTAACCTAGATAGGAGATCCAAAGAATTCTGAAAACACTGCATGGTTAAGTCTCTCCTAATTATAATATGATTTCTAATTCTTCTTATGACTTAAACATTGGCTAAGGAGGATTGTATTCCTGGTTGTCAACCAGCATGTAGGAAAACTCATTTAAAAAATTTTGAGAGAACGCTACACCGGTATTATAGGAGCATGAGCCTCATAACCTCTAAAGGACTCAAATTTGCTCCATTTGTTGCTTGCTTTCTTTATATCATATTTACTATCTCACTTAGGATTGGTAGATTTTCATCGTTGCACTTAAATCACTTCAAGCTAGATTCGATGATTTATTATATTAGAATTTTCTATTTTTGGAATATTTTAACAACTATCTTCGTGGGATCGATACACAACCTTGTTATCCATATATTACTTAATCGACACGTGTTTGCGTGATTGACCAACCTGCGTCATAGTAGATTTCGGGCATCATGTTTTTAGTGCCATTGTTGGGGATGAGTAAAAAATTGTTGATTTTAAGATAATTTTAGTCGAAATACTTAAAGTTTAGATTTGATTGTATTATGTTTTTCCGTGTATTTGTGTTTTTTTTATCATTCTGTCATGTTCGTATTTTTGAAAAATACAAAAATTCAAAAAAAAAATTGTTGGCATCTTTATTTTTATCCTTGTGATTGCATATTTTTTGTTCAGCTGTAGTGTTGTCACTGCACTTTTTTCCTGTTTTAGAATACAGTCACTCTTCACACACTTGTCATTGCATGTGTTGGAGTGGTTTATGTGAACTGTTGCTATTTGGCATTAAAATTGAAAACACCTTGAAAAAAAATTGAAAAATTTAAAATTTAAAAAGAAACACTTAGAGATGTGAACCCTCGGAAAGATCACATGAAGTCTCTTGGGGAGTACGCCAACCATCGTTAGAGGGAATTACATGAGTTTCCATTATGCTGTTATAGAAGGCAACTCATTAGAGCTGATACCTGCCATAATTCAAATGATCCAAAATAACCAGTTTGAGGGAGCATCCACCAAAAATCCAAACCTGAACCTAGCCAATTTCTTAGAATTTTGTGTCACTTTCAAGCTTAGTAGTGTCATCAACGATGCCATTAGAATAATGTTTTTCCCTTTCTCACTTAGGGATAAAACCAATATATATCTCACCTCGTTAGCACCAGGATCCATTACCACATGGACCGATTTTTCCCAAAGATTCCTGACAAAGTACTTCCCTCTATTTAAGACTGTTAAACATAGAAATGTCGTCACACCCTTCACCCAATTAGATGAAAGTTGATTTGTGAAGCTTGGGAGAAGTTTAAGGAGTTGTTTAGCAAATGCCCCCACCACACCCTACCTGGTTGGCTAATTATCCAAACTTTTTACAACGGTCTGATATGATTCTTATAGTCTATCATAGACATTGCAGCTGGAGGTCCTTTATGTCTAACTTATTTGATGAAGCTTTGAGTGATTGAGGAAAGACAACCAACAATTTCCACTGACCATTTGAGAGAATCATCTCGAAGAAGGTAGCAAGTGTGCATGAGACTGATATTCTGACCATCATAGCATCATAAGTGATTGTCATTTCTAGGAAATTAGACAACTTTGGGTGGAATTGAGTGCGAGGATCCCTACCAAGCGATGAGATGATTTATGGATCGATAGGAGATCCAAGCACTACTGCCTCAGAGGTTGTGAATGTCGTAGATAAATTAGTTTAATAATCCACATTACAATACGTACAACCCAGGCTGGATGAAACATTGAAATTTCAACTCAGGTGTGGAAACCAGCAGTGGGGAAATAAAATCCAATCCTGTAGGCAATTGAAACCATAACGATAGTAATAACAAGAGACCTACCCTCCTAGATTCACTTTCAATACCTAGCCTAAGGAGAAGGGTCCAATTTTGGAGGAGTTATTATTGTAGATAGCGAACAAGTAATAGAGTCAAGCCAGAGGTATAAGGAATATTGAAAATCAACTTGGCCAATTGACGAACTTATTAAATACTGGGCCACCACCAACTCTTTTCCCAGAGACTCCAGAAGCATAGAAGGGATAAGCATATGTCTGAGATTTTAGAGGTTGTCAATAACTCACAATTAATGTTCTTTATGCTAAAGCTCTAGAACGGATGTTGAGTTACATAAGGTTCGTTAAGGTTGTCCTGAACAAGAAAAAGAAATTAGGAGCTAGTGAGATGGTTGCTCTGACTGAGGAGTGTAGTGCGATCCTGTAGAAGAAGTTGGCCAAAAAATTAAAAAACCCAGATAGCTTCACCATCTCTTGCGCCATAGGAAAGACGAGGATTATGAGAGGTTTAGCCCACTACTGTGACCCTGCAATTTGCTTATCAGTTTGTGACCTATCCTAGAGAGATAATCACAAGTTCATCTTTCATGCAGATTTTATAATTTTGGATATGAAGGAAGATAAGGACGTCTTCATTATACTTAGAAGATCCTTGCTAGTTACTGGACAAACTATGATTGATGTACAAAAAGGTAACTTGTCATGAGAGTAAATAGTAAGGAAGTGACTTTTGTTGTTATGAATTCTATAAAGTTTTTCCAAGTCTCTAGGGATGATTAATGCCATATTATAGATGTGGCGGTATGGGTAGTTGATAGTCAGTTTTCTGAATCAAAAGATTTGGATCTCCAAGAGCATGCTGTGGCAAAGAAATTTTGTCAAAAAAAATCTAAAGAGAAATATGCTCTTCTTTTTGAGACTTAGAGCTGTTAGTGAGGTAGTTGAGCCGATGGATACCATTACTCATTTTAAGCCTATAAGATTACTCATAGGAGTCATAGTGATAGGGTTGAAAATTCCCCCTAAGCAGAGTGTCTTGTTAGGAGAATCCTCTGCTTTTCCCCTCATGAGTTCTGCTGAGTTTAGTGAGTTACAAGAGTGGCAGGTGCTGAGAGCTTTATACCAAGAAGTCTTTTTTAAGATTTATCATCAGAGTTGACCCATGACGTAGCCTTCAGACTTATGTGAGGTAGTTGTGCCGATGGATACCATTACTCATTTTAAGCCTATAGGATTACTCATAGGAGTCATAGTGATAGGGTTGAAAATTCCCCCTGAGCAGAGTGTTGTTAGGAGAATCCTCTGCTTTTCCCCTCATGAGTTCTGCTGAGTTTAGTGAGTTACAAGAGTGGCAGGTGCTGAGAGCTTTATACCAAGAAGTCTTTTTTAAGGTTTATCATCAGAGTGACCCATGACGTAGCCTTCAGAAGATTACTACAAAAGGGATTACTGAAAAGTCTGAACATAGATGTGAGGAAGTACTTATTCTCGGGAAGATTATAGATTAGAAATGACATGGGATGACTTAAGGAAATCTTTTTAGGATAGTTAAAGGTTTGGAAGATTGGTTAGAGATTGCTGAGAAGACAATTTGATTATGGAGAACCCTTTTAGGCTTGATTTGGTCTGGTATGGTCAGGTTGAGGATGTTAAACCAAACGCTTTCTTAGGAGGTAACCCAAGCTTTATCCTTTGATTTGATTGTGTTTGTGTTGGTTTCCTTGAATTTATTTTTGAGTGTGTTGGAATAAATGGTGTGATGATGAGGGTGTGATGATGATGATGATGAGGCCCTTTCCTGCTTTTTGAGATTTGATGTACACTCCATAAATTTTCTTATGACATCTTTTATGGTGCTATGCTTCATGTTTATAATTACTAGCCATGCTGACTTATTTTGCATTGTTATACCCTATTACTGCATGCTTTCTTCTTTCCACTCTTATCTTGTCTCATATCACATGCATTGGATATAAAATAAGTTTAGGGGAGAAATTTGGGTGTATACACTTGCCTGAGAGTGATTCACATATCTAACCGAGGAGTGTCTTTTAATGCAGCAATTCATGATAGGAACTCTGGTGATTTAAATCAATTGCATAAAGTTTTCTTTAAAAGAGATAGATATTCATTAAAGTTGGATTAGTAATCGAGTCATTTTCTTTAACAACTTCTATCTGAACCCTAAAAAGTATTAGAATAATTAAAAGAATGTGCTTCTACTAGGGACAATTACACCTTTTAATTTTCAGCTTGAACTAGTTAATTGATCTTAACTTTAAATGAGTTATAATATTTTAGAAATCATGGTAAGAAGTCTTTGAAGATTATAAATTGGGAGAGGCTAGACATTCAAAATTCTTAAAAGAATTATGCTCAATTAGATATAGTAATTCTCATTGAAATTAAAAATAATTATGGGCTGAAAGAGAAGAAAAAGAAATAGAACATGCAAGACACTAAGCTAAAAAGAAAATCAAAAGAAAAAGGAATCCTTCGTAATTTTTGGGAAGAAGTTTGAGGTTGAGCATAAAAAATTAACAATTGGTGTCTAAAACTTCTACTTTATAAAAATTGATGTTTTTATATCAGAATTCTGAAATATTATATTTAGGAAAAGTTAAGGAATTTAAGAATTATTTGATTAAGATTTAATTGACTTAAAAATATTCTTGAGAAATGAAAATATTACTATTACAACTGATTAAGAGTGTTAAGATATGCCTAGACTTAGATTGAGAAGTAAAGAAATTGGCCTAATTGTTAGAAATTAATAATAATTCATACATTTATATTTATATAATCAAAGTTAGAAATGTAACAAGTTAGAAATGTACTCTACTTTCATACATTTATATAATCAAGTTAGAAAATTGGGTAGTCTCGCATGTGAGTTACAAACACTCTTGAGTTCTAGTTAGACATGAGTTTTTTAAGGGCAAGTAATATGCGAGTTTGGGGGGATTGATATGATATAAATTTATGCAAATTTTCTTTTTAAATACCATATTTTCTTCTTTATTTATTATGATTTTATGCTTGTAAAAGTTTTTTGGTGATATTTTGTAGGTTACATGTGTCGAGCTCACGTCATGAAGTCATCAAATTTAGGGGACCAGTGAAATTATGCCGGACCTTGGTGTAATTACATCGGATTCATTGTTGATTAGACGTAACTACACCAGAACTTGGCGTAGATATGCTAGGTATTGCGTGATTATGCCGGGCACGAGCATGGTCACACCACCGCCAACCAAAGTTTTATTTTGGCATGGTTTCCATGAAAATTTTCATAAGAGATATATAAGGAGAGCTTGGGCACAACCTAGAAAAGATGTGCAGACTTGAAGAGGCTTCTTGCACCAGGAGTTAGCATTTTACTGCAAACTCTAGGGTTTCTCTTATTTTTTCTTTTGGGAGGGAACTTCTATAGTGATTTTTTCTTTGAGTTTTGGGAGTTTTTGTGTGATGGTGATTAAATACTATTGTGCGAGGGAGATTCTGGAGAGATTCTTATTGTACAATTATGACTTAGTGTATTGTTAGGAAACTGCATCTGGATAGGGGATCTGATGAATCTTGGGAAATGTTGCATGATTAAGTCTCTCTTAAGTCTTAACTGCAATATGATTTCCAACTTCTTTTATGAACTACACATAGACTAAGGAGGATTGTGTCTTCAGTTGTCAACTATCATACATGAGAACTCATAGGAAAAAACATCAAGAGAACACTACACTATTGTCATAGTAACATAAGCCTCATCGTCTCTGAATGACTCAAAGTTGCTCCCTGACTTTTTTGTTGTTTCCTTTCCTTTTTCTATCCCATTTATTGTCTCTTTTAGGACTGGACTGGTAGATTATCATCATTGCACTTAAATCACTTCAAACTAGATTCAACAATTTAGTACACTAAGACTTCCATTTTTAGGAATATTTTGACAACTATACTCGTGGGATCGATGCGCGGACTCGTTATTTGTATATTATTTGATTGACACGTATATTTTGTGATGATCAACCTGCCTCATAACAAATTTCAGGCATCACTATGGCGTTGCAAAGACAATGCCTTGACACTGCAAAGTCAGTGCTGCGACGTTGATACTGTAGCACTGTGGGTACAGCTCCGAGGTGCTATGTATGAAAAAAAATTATTCAGGAAATCTGCCCTCAAATTCATATTGCAGGGCACTGCTGCCAACCACCCCCTCCCACTCCCTATCCGGCAAACTCATCGCTGAGCTTGCTCAGTGAAATTGAGGGTCGGAGTTGATAATTGATTGTCACAATCAGGCTCCAAATAATATGATGGGAAACACATGAAATTTTGGTTTCTATACATTACTGGTTTATGTTTACGATATTATCATGACAGGTAGTGGTTTGGATGGAATGGAGAATTTAAAGAAAAAAAAGCTATAAGAGTTTAAAGAAAAAGAATTAAATTAAATCGCTTTATGGACATTGAAGTTATACGGTTTGAACATG
>NW_018223041.1:0-328 GCF_001263595.1 Phalaenopsis equestris
GTACTTGAGTCTAATACGTTCAATACTAAAGAAGGATTCGATGATACCGCTTACGACAGTATCGGAAATGAGGAACCAATCCTCGAGTACCATGGCACGCCATTCATAATCAACTTGGAATTTTCCGATGAAGAAGATACATTGGAAGATTCACCAACAACATCTCAAGAAGAAATTACAGAAATAAATTTAAGGAGCGGAAAAATGTTACCTCCAAGAACAGCTCCAACGAATAAAGGAAAACAAATTGTAATACAAGAAGAGTTACCTCCACCTCCACCAGTGGAAAAACAACATGGTCAAGATAAAGCCACAGGAACAAATAAAG
>NW_018223041.1:389-727 GCF_001263595.1 Phalaenopsis equestris
TCACGGCTTTGCTTGATCCAGAGATTTGCTTTGCTCAGTTGGCTAGCACATCCTCAGATGAAGTTTGCTCGTTAAAAGAACAATCTGGAGTAACCTTCACAGATGAAGATTTACTACTTGGAACAGCCGATCACAATAGACCACTTTATATCTCCGTCAACATCGACAAGTTTGTACTGTCCAGAGTTTTAGTGGATCCTGGAGCATCTCTTAACTTGATGAGTCTACGGACATTAGAATATTTGGATTTTAACATTCAAGAGATCATCCTCGATAAGATGATGTTAAGAGGACTCAACCAACAGGGAGAAAGAGTCCTTGGATCAATTACATTACTT
>NW_018223042.1:0-463 GCF_001263595.1 Phalaenopsis equestris
CTACCACGACGGCAGTAGTGTAGCACAGTACTTTCCATCTTCGCCACACTATCATTTCTTCAATATCTGTCGTAGGATTATTCAATCCGTGATTCACGAATCCTCGTTCCTTGATTAATCTTTTCTTCGTCAGCAACTTTTTGAAGATTCGTTGCGCTTCCGCAGTAATGAACATTCACCAATTGAAATCTCGCATTCTGGGATTATCAGGGGAATTGGACGCCATAGGAATGAAATTGACAGAGTTTTACTTCGTTCTTAGGGAGAAATATGAACTAGAGTTTGAATTTTTAGGTTTAAAAAGACTATTCCCGCCCAAAAACCGTCAAAAACCGCCCATCGGACACAAGAAACCGCCTCTCACCGGTCTCACCGTCGGCGGCCCCGAGGGCGCCGTCGGCGCCCCTATGTATTCATTTTTTCTAGTCGTCGGCACGCCTCTATATTAATTTTGTCTGGACTC
>NW_018223043.1:0-959 GCF_001263595.1 Phalaenopsis equestris
GCTGGATCTGACCACAGACCTCTCCTTTGCTCCATGCAGAATACTACTAGACCAACTCATACACCTTTCAGATTTCAGAATATGTGGACTCTACATCCTGATTTCATTAAGGTAGTGGAAAATAATTGGAATTCCAATAATTGGAATTCCAACCTTGGAATTCCAACCTGCATGCTGACCCCTGGATCAGATGATGGCTAAATCAGAAGAACTTAGCCTCTCATTTCAAAAAATGGAATTGAGAAAGATTTGGTAATGTGAATGAACAGTTGGAGGCCATCCAAAAAGAAGTCCATAGCTTGGAGGAAGGCTTACTAATGGGGAGGAACTCTGAATATGAAGTTCACCATGCCAATGAGAGACTGCTGGCACAAATCAGATACCAGGAATGTTTCTTAAAACAAAAAGCTGCTGTCACTAAATTTACTGATGGAGATAGAAACACTAGATACTATCATGCTTGTATCAATCATAGAAGGAAATGTAACATGATTTTAAATATAAACAATATCAATGGCAGGAAGTTAATCAATGCTGATGAGATAGCTTATGATGCAGTCCAACATTTCCAAAAGTTGTTCACCAATGAGCTGGATTGTAGAAGTCCTTTTGAAACTGAGATGTTCACTAACTTTCATCATTATGTTCATAATTTAAATATCACTAGTACCCCTTTGGAAGATGAGATAAAACAAGCCTTAGATTCCATTGATGGTCTCAAAACTACTGGACCTGATGGTTAGACATCTACCTTTTATAAAGCCACATGGGATAGGACTAAACAAGACATTATCCTTGCTGTCCAAAACTTCTTTCTTGGTGTGGACCCCCCAAATATTTCAAAACCCCCCTAAATATTTCAGTGCCTCCACCATCACTCTGATACCAAAGAACCAAAATAGGAGAACTTGGGGGGATTACGGGCCAATCAGCCTAACCATTGTGATCTCCAAAATAAT
>NW_018223044.1:0-1554 GCF_001263595.1 Phalaenopsis equestris
GAGCTAGAATAGCAAGTTTTGCTTTATAATGCAAGTTTAAGATTATTTGCACGCAAACTTAAGTCTAGATGGATGGGCCCATTTGTTGTGTAGAAAGTTTATCCCTATGGAGCTATGGATATCGAAGATCCTAAAATTGATAAAATATTCAAAGTTAATGGTCACAGGCTGAAACCTTACTTGTTAGGTGAACAACTTACATTGAATGATCTTATGTTGTTGGGTTAACCAGAATAAACACTTGTTGCGTTTGGCTTACGATGTTAAACCAAGCACTCTATCGGAGGCAACCAATAGTTATTGGTGTGTTTGTTTTGAATGTTATGTTGTTGTGCTTGATTTAGAAAATTTTGGTAGTATTTTGAATATATAATGATTTAGTAATTATTCTAAGACCTTAAAAGATGACTTAGAAATGTTAGAACAAGTTTTTGGATGTTAGGCTGACCTGTACTAAATTTAGCACTAGCGCTTAAGTGGCAATATCCGGCGCTTAAGCGCAACAGTTAAAAACATGTGCAAATTTCAGATTCTAGAAGTTTTAACAGTGATTTGGTTAGCTTTATCATGGGATAGTAGTTCTAAGATGTGCCTATGAGTTATAGGGGAGGTTTAGAGCCTATAAGTAGAAGGGTTATGAGGAGAAGTCTTACCACACTTCCATTTACCCCTAAGTTCTAAGTGAAAAAGAATTAAATTTTGAAAGATGTCTTCTTAGGAGAGTGAATTGAAGAAAAAGGAGGAAGCAATGAGAAAAAAATTTGTTAGTCAGAGTGCATAAGAGTTATACAATGGTTTCCTAGCCGTTAGTATTGAAGAAATAGGGGGGAAAATCACTAAAATTGAGGCTGACGTGACTTCAATTGAAGCAATAGTGATGGAAGTTAACGCACATCTAGATCATATGGGATGAAAACTTAAGATAAAGTTTAACCATACCAGTTTTATATAAGAAGCAGACAAGGCTATGTATTTAAAAAATAGAAGGATTGAAGAAGATTCTACCAGAATTATTAAACACCATTCGTTTTATCAGATTTACATTCCAAATGTTGAAGGAGATATTAATGATAGGCCAAGATTCATTCAATCAAATGGAGAGTGGAATTAAGTTCTTTGTCTAGTATTTTTAGTGTTTATTTGTTAATGTTAAGTCTGTTTAATGTTTTTTAATGTTATGATTGTCTAGTGTTTGTATAGGAACTATCTCATCCAAGACTCTTTGAATAAGACTCTTTGAATTGAGAATCTAGGTTTTAAAAATGTTTGTAATTGTTCGTGAATAAATATATAGGTTTGTTTGTGTGAAATTTCATGTTATGTAGTGTTGAATAAAATTAGTTAAGATTGGTGAATCTTGAGAAAGAAGAGAGTTTAAAGGGAAGATTACATCCATAAAATCTTACTGGGAAGCATACGATTCAGAGGGTTGAATCATTTGTTGAGACCAGGAGTGGAGGTAGTGACAAACACTTTACATTAGTTGTAGGGGCATGTACTTCTCGTTCTGCATCACTTTAAAACATTATGGACCAACTCATGATTCAATAATTG
>NW_018223045.1:0-1624 GCF_001263595.1 Phalaenopsis equestris
GGAGAAGGCTCAAGAGTTAAGTGTTGGCAAAGTGTGGAGAGTCTAAATTTTGGGGAATTCTTCGAGAGATTATAAGAGTGGAGGGAAAGTGATAGATTTCTTCCTCCTTGCTGCTTTGAAGAGGAATTTTGTGTGCTATAAAGAAAGGAATCGCCCCTTCTGGATCTGAGAGGTAAGGGAACAATTATCAGGGAGAATTCCCCTTAGCAAGTACATGATGATGGACTGACTTCAGTCATCGGGTGCTCCATCAGAAACAACCAAGAGGATGCCACCGGAGAATTGAGTAGTTTTCTCTATCTTTCTCCTTATCTTGAGATTTGTGAAATGGTGATTTGAATTGGTGGAGCCATGAAAATGTTAAAGAAGTTGTGATGATCTTGTTACATCGATCTTAATTTAATTTCAATCTGGTAAATTGATTTGTTAAAATTTGTTGAGTTTTACAGCTAAAGTGAAGATTACATCCAAGATTCACGGAGGGCAAACCCTGAGGTTAAGTGCAGGTAAATAATGGAAATAAAAATATTGGGCGTAGAATTAGAAATTTTATAGTGACAGACTAAAATCTCCAATTCGGTCCTATTATTTAGGTGTTGATATGTAGATGTTAGCCCTCGGGTGAGGGGAATATGGGTGCTCTAAAGTGAGAGCTGATTTCCTCCCAGCCTAGCCGCGGATTCCGTAAACAAGCGTAGGATTAGTCAATGTTCTTTATGCCTCGACCAAAGAGTATGGAATAGGTATACTCCTATTTGGCACAATACAATTTGAACTGATTCACTTTATCCATTCACTATAATTCCTTGATAAGGAGAAGGATGCTTTCTTATATATTGAATAACACATTAAGAACTTTATTAGTATAATTAGTTATTTAAGAGTTATTAAAATTACATATTTATTTCCACAAATAAGCAACTAGAATTCCATTGTTGCGATTAAGTATTGCTTTTCTAAAATTTTAGTTCGTAGTTCTAATATTACTCCATGTGGGATCGATATTTAGGACTACATTATAGCTCTATATTACTTGAGCGATATGTATACTTGCGTTGATAAGTGTGACTTTACAATTATTGAATATTTTATACATACATCTTTATCGAATCTATAACCGTTTCTATATTTTTGGTGCAGTTGCTGAGGAATTAAATCTCTTAGCAGCAGTATTAAATACTTATATTTTTATGCATATATAAAGTCGTTGTCAGCCCATTTGTTGGGATAAAAGTTTATCCTTATGGAGTTGTGGATATTAAAGATCCTAATTCTGAGAAAATTTTTCAAGTGAATGGAAATAGACTGAAACCTTTTTATATAGGGGATCAACATAAATATAATGATGGAATGATGTTGGGTCAACCAGAGTAAGCACTGGTTACGTCTGGCTAACGACTTAAAACTAGAATGAGAATTTTGAGGTAGTATTTTTTGGAGGCAACCCATAGTTATTAATGTGTTTTTGCTTTGATTGTTATTTTGAGTCTTATTAAGAAATTTGAGGAAGTATTTTTGAGTTTATTATGTGCTAGTAATGGTTTTTAGACTTTATTTAGTGACCTAGACATGTTAGAATGAGAATTTGGACGTTAAGTTGACTGGTGCAAAAATGTGCACTGGT
>NW_018223045.1:1683-3218 GCF_001263595.1 Phalaenopsis equestris
TTGCAATTTAGATTTCTAGAAGGTGTAATTGCAATTTAGTTGGAATAAATGTGTCTTTGTAGTTTCTAGTCATTCCTAGAAGTATTAGTCCTAAATTAGGCCTATAAATAGAAGGGGTTTGTGAAAGAATTTCACCCCAGATTATTTTTAGCCCTAAAAGTCTTAAAAGAGAGGTTTAGAGAATATATCTTCATGCGAGATGGATTTAAAGAAGAAGTAAGAAGCCATGAGGAAGAAGTTCATTAGTCAAAGTGCACAGGAAATGTATAACGGTTTCTTTGCTGTTAGTATTGAAGGGATATCGGAGAAGATCAACAAGATGGAGAAAACTATATCTGTATTAGAGACTAAGGTGCTTAAATTTCATGCTCATCTAGAACATATTGGGTGGCATGTTAAGATGCAATTCAACCATACCAGTTAAGTAGAGGAAGCTGACAAGGTGATATTCCTTAAGAAAAAGTGGATCAAAGATGATAGTATTAGAGCTCGTCACCACCATCCATTTTATTAACTCTATATTCTTGGAGAGAATAATGAGAGACAAGAATTCGTTCCTTCTGATGAATAGAGGCATTATGTTAAGTGTTAGGAATTGTGTGTTTGGAGTCATGTTTTTAAGTGTGTTAGTGTTTATGTCTTTTCTTTAGTGTTTCTGTCACTTATGCTGTCACTTATGTTTTTAATTGTAAATCTGTGTTAAGTGTTTTGTACTTAGGAAAACTTTCTCACTATGTTAAGTGTTTTGTACTTAGGAAAACTTTCTCATCCAAGACTATTTAGAGAGAGAACTAAATGTTAAATGTGTCTGTACTTGTTTGTGAATAAATATAAGCTTGTTTTGTGAAAATTTGTGTAATTTTTAGCCTCAAATTAAATTAATTTTTATGGATTATTTTGAGAGAGAAGGGAGTTATAGGAAGTAAAAATAGTAATTTAAGTGCTATGAGACCATTTAGGGATGGTTTACTTAGGCTAATGGTGCACTTTACTTATAATTAAAAATTTCAAAAATTGTGCACTAGCACCTAAGCGCCACTTCTCGCGCTTAAGCAAGAGCCAACTTGAGAGGCAGGCGCCTAAGCACCACTTACCCGCGCTTAAGCGCCAGTTCACAAAAATCTGTTCGTGAACGGTTAAAAGTGAATTTTTAGTCCGAAAATGCCATTTTTAACGCCTCTTATCGTCTTCCCCAACTCAAGTTTGCAGTTTTGAGGGCTATGACAAGTGAAATTTGGAGAATTTTGAGGGCTATGGCAAGTGAAATTTGGAGTTTTCTTGGTACAATCAAGTGAGATTTGCTAGATCCAAGTTCCTTAAGGTAAGAGCTTTACTTCTATGCAAAAATTTTGGATTTTCACCATATATTTTAAGCACATTTGGAAGATTTCAAAAATTTACTATTCATGGTGAAAAGTGGAGAAAAATCAATGGAAATTGCATGGAAAGTTTAGTTAGTGCTTTTGAAAGTTTAGTTTAGTGATTTAAACTTGATTTTTAAAGTTATTTTTGGAATTTATCAAATTTGTAGAATG
>NW_018223045.1:3860-12924 GCF_001263595.1 Phalaenopsis equestris
ACTTTGAGGAGAAATTATACCCAGCTCTGGAAGGCCTGATTAAAGGTGACCCAGGAGTATTATTTCCTCAGTATCCTCATTATCCTGACTATGAGCCTAAAGAAAAAAGGCATAGTGGCGATTATGAGAGTGGAGAGGAGTAGAGATGAGAGATGATGTGTTGGACTTGATTTGGTTTGATGTATTGTTATGTTTGTGTTTTTGTTATGGACTCTGTGATGTAGTACTGCTACAGATGGAGTTATGTGATGTTGTGGACTATGTTTTATGTTGTGTTTTGAATTTTTATGTTCTATTGTTGTTGTGTTTGTTGTGTTAGATAGTATTTTGTTTTAAAAATTTTATGGTAGTAATTGTTTTTATTTTTAGTATTGTGGATTGGTTAGTTTAGAACTTAACTTAATTCCATGTCTTTTTGTTATAAAGTAAAAAATTTTGCTAGCTTAGATCTTAAACTTGAAATTCAGAAATTGCTACCCTTTATTTTTCTTTTATCATGTTTGCAAGTTTGCTTTATGTTAAGATTGTGATGTCAGTAGTGTGTATGTTTCCTATTATCTTTATACCCACTATTTAGAAGTCTATTTGAATCTCTACATGTTAAAGTAAAATGAAAATATAGAAATTTTAATCAAAAAAATTAATTTTACTCATATTTTTAGTTATACTTGTGTCATTAGAGTTTAAAATTACTGTTAGCAGGTTATTTTTAAATTTTCATTCTTGCTTATATATATAATGCTAAACTATTTTATCTATTAAAAGTTTTAGTTTGGGGGGATGAAAAATATTTTCAAAACTGGAATTTTATTTGTTCTCAAATGTACTGCAAGTGAATTTAATTTTAAAAGAAAAATTGATTATGTATATGAAGTTATTATAGGGAAGTAAAGTTTGATTTTAGAAATGAGTAAGAAAATTTTGTTAAAATTTTATGTAATGAAAAAAAACTATAAGTTAAAAAATTTTTAGTATAGAAAATGATTGATATAAGTGACTTCCTTTTGAAAGAAAAATTGTATTTTTGAAATATTTAGATAATTTAAACTTTAATTTTTAATACTTACATTCTTTTACTAAAATGATTTTTAAAACTATTATTATATTTATAAGTAAAATTTTTATATCAAGACTTTACTTTAGGAAATAAGAAGTGGAATTCAAAATCATTAAAGGCATATTCAGATATAGTAATCCTTGCCTGAAAAAGAAAAAGAAGAAGAAAAAGAAAAAGAAAAAGAACAAGAAAAATAAAAGAAAAAAAAAGAAAAGTAAAAGAAAAGAAATGTAAGGGAGGAGAAGCTTGAGGTTTACTGCTTAATCAAAAATTAGTTCTACATTTGATCTTTGTAAGGTATAAGACTTGATAAAATTTTAAGCTTATAAATATAATATAGTAAGCAAAAATATTTTTAATAAAAATTTTTAAGTAGGGAAAATTAATTAACTAAAATATAAATTTAGAGAACCTACAACATTTCTCAATTAGATAGGAACTCATATTTTCATAGTTCTTAACATTAAAAATTTTCAAACTTTAAGTTGGTCTCATTTACTAATTATTTTTTCTAAGTTGGACTACTATATTTTTAAATCTAAATTTTAGAAACTCTAAAAAAACTAATATACATTTTATACATATTTGGTTTTTAAAGATTGAAGTGTCATTTGAGGACAAGTAATATTTTAAGTTTGGGTGATTTTGACACACCTAAAATATATAGTGTTCTTAGACACATTTTTATACCTATTTTTGAGATATTGTGCTTTAATGGAATATATTTTTGTGTTTTTCTTCCATATACAAGTAAAAATGGAAAAAAATGCTTAAAGGAGTGAAAAAGGATCAAATTTGAAGCAAGAAAAAATGTGTAAAAGAGTTTTGGCGTCTAAGTGTCAGATTCGGTGCGTAAGCGCCGGTTAAACAGAGAAGGCCATGCATAAGCACCGAGACCCTGCGCTTAAGCGCAAGTGGCAGTTATTA
Organism: Phalaenopsis equestris; assembly: GCF_001263595.1. Taxonomy (NCBI): domain Eukaryota; kingdom Viridiplantae; phylum Streptophyta; class Magnoliopsida; order Asparagales; family Orchidaceae; genus Phalaenopsis; species Phalaenopsis equestris. Next base: position 5,845 of record NW_018223045.1, read on the forward strand.
TACGAGTAAAATCAGTTTTCACAAATTTCAAAGTGGTTTTTGAGGTACTCATTGGCTTAATAGGTGGTTGTAACCACCATGGATGAAAATTATCATGAAAGGATGTGTCTCTTGGGCAAATACCTCAAATCAAGACTCATTTTGAAGAGATCTCAAGGCACCTCTTAGAAAAATATAAAAGAAAGAAGACAGGACTTAGAAAAGAGTCCTGAAAAGATAGGAGAAAGTTGGAGTTCTAAAAATATTGGCAAGCTCTGAAAGTTCTTCTCTGGGGATTTACTTCGAAGAGATTTTCAGGAACCACTTTTTATTTACTTTATCCTTTTTGTTATTTTGTTTTGAGTGATTTTAAAAGAGAAGAGATTCAAAGGAACTTCTAGAGTTTGATGGAGGACTTGAGATAAGTGTTTATCTTTTTGTTTTAGACTACTTTTGAATTTAATTGAGTCCTGTTATTAGTTTGACAATGATTTCTTCTTTTAAACTAAAGTGTGGTTTTGTTTTCTCCATGAATTTTGAGTAGTTTTATTTATCTTTCTTCTTAAAATGATAAGTAATTAAGTTTTGGATGGAAGCTGTGGAGAGCATAGATCTTTAATGTTAGAAGAAGTTGTGATGATTTAAATCCATGCACTTCATTTACTTCTTGATCTAGCCAATCCAGATGTTAAAATTTGTTGTGAGAACAAGAAAGAATCGGGCTGGTATTATCTCAGTCAATAATTGGAAATAATCATATGAGGAATTAAAGAATCCATGAACTTTGTGCACTTCATTTACTTCTTGATAAGTTAGTGCATATAGAGTAGAACTAGTGGGTGTACGATATGTTGTATGATATAGCCACAAGGCCTCCGAGAGCTTCTCGTGCCATTCTTTCTTGTTTACATGGAGAATTATTCTAATAAAACCAACTAAAGTCTTATTAAAAGCTTCGACCAAGCCATTCGCTCTTGGGTAGTAGATCATTGAATATCACCAATCATGTGATGGCGTCGAGCAAATTTATTTATCTTGGTATTTTTGAAAGCCAACCGGTTATCGAAGATGATACGACATGGCACACCAAATTTACAAATGATATTACTCTTTCAGAAATGTAGCTTGTTATCCGCCTTTACTTCTCTTAAGTTGATAGCTTCTTCCCACTTAGAGAAATAATCAGTGGCCACAAGAATAAATTGATATCCTCAAGATAATGATTGGTTAATAAACCCCACAATATCAGTACTCCAGGTTTCTAAAGGCCATGATGCAACTGTCGGATGCAGTACACTCGAGGGTTGGTGAAGCACGGGACTGAACAACTGGCACTTATGACATCTCTTGGCATATTCAATACAATCAAGGGTCATCATAGGCCAGTAATAACCAGGACGTTTGATTTTGATTTTCATCTTGGGGCCTTGCTGATGGGACCCACAAATGCCCTCATGGACCTTAGCCATGACTTTTGGGGCCTCATAATTCCCTACAAAGCATAACCATATTTGTTCAAAAGAGCATCAATACAAAGTATCATTAATAATGGTAAACAAAACTGCCCCTTCTGGATCTGAGAGGTAAGGTAACAATTATCAGGGAGAATTCCCCTTAGCAAGTACGTGATGATGGACTGACTTCAGTCATAGGGTGCTCCATCAGAAACAACCAAGAGGATGCCACCAATACAAAGTATCATTAATAATGGTAAACAAAACTGCCCCTTCTGGATCTGAGAGGTAAGGTAACAATTATCAGGGAGAATTCCCCTTAGCAAGTACGTGATGATGGACTGACTTCAGTCATAGGGTGCTCCATCAGAAACAACCAAGAGGATGCCACCAATATCTGGGGGTGCATCACTCAAAGAGCTAAAAAGCATCGGTGACATGATCCTTCTTTCTCAAATCACAACTGTCATTAGATTTCCATCAAGACTCGATAGCTCTTTAGCCAATTTAGTAAGAGCATCAGCTTTGTCATTAAGGGATTGAGGTATCTTAATAAGAGTGACCTCGGGAATGAGCTTCAACCTTGTCTATGCCTTCTCATGATAAGCTAAGAGCTCAGGCTTGAGGACCCAGTAGATTGCTAAAACTTGGCCTATAATGACCTGAGAATCACCATAGATTTTAATTCTTGTGATGCCCATTTTGATATTGTGATGCCCACTTGGATAGCAAACTCAAGTCCTACCAACAAGCCTTCATATTCAGTGGCGTTATTTGTACATGGCTCCTCTAGGCTCTAAGAATAGCAAAGAATGTCGCTATCGGGTGATACAAAAATCAATCTGATCCCTGATTGTACCTTTAGGAGAGATCCTGGTGGCCCTTCTTTTAAGGAAGAGGCCCCATCAAAGTACATTTCCCATTCAGATGTATCGATGGGGTGTCGATTGAAAGAAGATGCTCATCGGGAAAATCATCATTAAGAGGCAAATCTGTTAGGATCGGGTGAGCTTATAGGATCGGGTGAGCTTCTAGAAAGTCAGCTAACACTTATCCTTTAACAGCTCATTGACGGGCATACAAAATGTCAAACTAGAATAATATTATAGCCCATCTAGCCAACCGTCTTGCTAAGGTGGGACAGGTCATGAGATATTTCAATAGGTTTACCCTCTAGATCAAATCAACATTGTGTGAGAGCATATAATGCCTTAACTTCTGGATTGAGAATATCAATGCCAAGCAATGCTTTTCAATCTATGGGTATCTCATCTCAGCGGGTATGAAACACTGACTAAGGTAATATAGAGTGTTCTCTTTCCCCTCCTCATTCTTTTGAGCTAATAAATCTCTTGTTTCAGAGCCGCAATATAGAGAATGAGGGGTCTACCTTTGCCCGGAGCTGCTAACACTGGAGGATTTAGTAAGTAGCATTGGATATCATCGAAAGCATGCTGACATGCTTCGTCCAAGTGAAAGAGAACATCTTTCTTAGTCAACATAGAAAAAGTCTGACATCAACCACAAAGGATCAAAATGAACCTTCTAATATAGGCAAGCTTCCCTTATAGAGAACTCAACTGCATCATGCTTTTAGGAGGTTCCATCTCGGCGATGAATTTAATTTTGATGGGATCAATTTTAATGCCTCTATGATGGACAATTAAGCATATAAATTTAATACACTAAAGGTGCATTTTAGCTGGTTCATCTTCAGGTCATATTTCTTAAGGCATTCAAAGATGATCCTCAAGTTTGAAGATGACCATCTTCAGAACAACTCTTAATCATTACATCGTCGATGTAACACTCGACCTGATGATGTAGCAAGCCATCAAAGATGTGCGTCATAGAGCGCGGATAGGTCACCCCGACATTCTTTAATCCAAACGGCATGACTTCATAGAAAAATATGCCAATCAGATTACAAAACACAGTATGTTGTTCCTCATATGGGGCCATCCAAATTTGAGGGAACTCAACTACGTCATGCTTTTAGGAGGTTCCATCTTAATGATGAAATTAATTTTGATGGGATCAATTTCAATGCCTCTATGACAGACAATTAAGCCTATAAACTTCCTGGAGAATACACCAAAGGTGCATTTTAGCCGGTTCATCTTCAGGTCATATTTCTTAAGGCATTCAAAGATGATCCTCAAGTTTGAAAGATGACCATCTTCAAAACAACTCTTAATCATTACATAGTCAATGTAACACTCGACCTAATGATGTAGCAAGCCATCAAGGATGTGCGTCAGAGAGCGCTGATAGGTCATCCCGACATTCTTTAATCCAAAGGGCATGACTTTATAGCAAAATATGCCAATCAGATTACAAAACATAATATGTTGTTCCTAATATGGGGCCATCCAAATTTGATTATAAACGGACAAACCATCTATGAAGGAAAACATCGCATGAGAGGAAGTGACATTGATCATGAGCTCCAAAATAATTAAGGGAAAATCATCTTTTGGCTAGCCTTATTCAGATATTGAAAGTTGATGCAAACTCGTATCAATCCATTCTTCTTTCGAACGGGTATGATGTTTGCAAGTCATGTAAGGTAAGGAACCTCTCTAATAATGCTGACCTCGATGAGCTTTTTGGTCTCTTCAATGACCTACTGTTCTATCTCAGGTCGTACTCTCCGTGGTGTTTGTTTAACAGGAACAATACTCGGGTCGATGGTCAAATAATGTGTGTGGCCACAATGAAGTTATTTCTAGCATCTCAGCATAGCTCCAAGCAAGACAATCACAAAACTCTTTTAAGATTGATATAATTTTAACAGTCATAGAATCCAATAGGAGTTTACTAATATAAGTTAGATGAGGAACGTGAACCATACCAAGGTTGACCTTAACCAATTCATCAACTATCAAAGAGATGCCATCCTCAAGCTTGGCATGGGCATCTCTAACTTTGATCTCCTCACTAGTAGAGGTGAGGGTCATGTCTTCATGCATAGAAATCATTATACACGATGCTCTATGGAGAACAACTTTATCAAGATTTTAACATAGCCTAGTGCAAACCTTTCCCCCGAGGGTCTATACTGCCACATGGCCTTACAAAACTTGGCTTGGCGACCAGAACATCTCTTGGGCAACAAACCAACATCAAGCATTTTTATAAATGAGAGGAAACCAATAATTAAAAAAGTAATATCCTCCACTTCTTCATTATCATTATTTAAAAGAATTACATCAGTGTTTAATGCATGAGGAATGGCTTTAAAAACAAAATACCTTCATACCTTTCTCTTTAGATTTAAGGCTAGTAGGTACAAAGAAGGTTTTCAACTCTTCAACGGTAGAAGCATGCGTAATTGTCATCTCTTTGTGATGACCTCGTTGTATGGGGTCGATGGTCAGTATCTCATTCATCAAAGAAAGTCTGGTAAAATGAGGGACCATGTCTGTCGAGGGTAGCAGAAGTATATCCTCTCTAGCGTCCTTCCGGCTAAAACTGCTTATCAGTAGTACTTCATCTGGCTCGGGCTCGGAGTCCGATATAGCTTCAATCTTCATCTTGCCTGCAGGCAAGATGGGAAGTCTAAGCTTACACTTTAAAGTCACAGGGGCACGATTCCTTTCATCCTACTCCTTTATCTCCTTACCTTTAACCATGAGAGAACTAGGAAGGGGAGGGGCCCATGGACGTGCCGACAAAATTAAGACTGGGACAGATTTTTTAGGTGGTGCATAGTACTCTGCAGCATCATAGACTCCAATGTTATTAATATAAAATGGATGAACAACTCCAGAGATGAAAAACTCTTCCCCTCCACGCATGCACTTAATGCATTGGTGGAGGGTGGACGATACCATCCCATACTCATGGATCTATGGGCGTCTGAGTAGAGCACAGTAAGAAGTATCCCCATCAATCACATGGAATTTGGCTTTACTCTTGAAGTCTCCAAATTGGAGAGGTAGAGTGATGGAGCTAAAATTTTTCTGACCCTTTTCGTTTAATCCATTGAGCATAATCTTGTCAGAGCATAATCTCCCCATGCTCAAGGACAACAACTCAGAGTCCGAATGCTTATAATATGCATGCTTATAATATTCACTGAAGCACCTCGATTGATTAAAATACATTTTAGCAGAGTTCTGTAGATTCCAACTATCACTTATAGAGGATGGTTATGGTCTGTGGTGCCTAAAAGCAAGACCTCCTCGTAATGGCAAACACGCCCGTCGGCATAGCCGCCTCCTTAATCCTCTCTTCTGCATAATAGAAGACCTCTGTCTCACGTAGAGCTCTAATAAAAGTCTCTCTTAGCTCAGGAGAAAGGAGAAATGCATCATAGATGCTCAAAGTGGTTGGCAACCTCTTGATTTGTGCCAACAAATTATAATCCACAATCTTAGGAGGCTCTTCCGCTCTTTCCTTCGGGACTTATGGGTGGTCATCCACCTCTTGGGTGATGACACCTTTCCCTTTCTCCTTAAAATTAGGTAAAAATACCATAGGAGGGAGAATTTTTCCGCTTCTAAGGAGGACTCTTTGAACCTTCTCACTACAGGACCCAGCGGGTTCAACTTTAGTGGAACATTCAATAGAAGGCTCATTGAAGAAGCCTTCAGAACCAAAGGCCTAACATATATCAGTGGATGTATTACTCAGATCATTGTAGTTGCTGTATGTAGTGCCCGAGGAGGGCGATAATGGTTATTGCTCATCCCCTTCATCATCATCATTATAGTCACTAATGACATGAGCATCAAGAATAAGAAAATAAAACATAGAGAGGTAATCAGAACATTATTCTTTTATTGCTCCATCATTGTAAAATGGGCCAGGAGGAGCACTATGATTCTCTCTAGAACTACAAGCAAAAGAAGAAATATCAAAAGAAAAGTCGGAAATCATAACAGCCGTCATCATCTTCATGGAACCCTTCCCATGGGGCTTCTCCCAGTATTGAGCCGGTATCTCGATTTCTCTAGCCTTATATCGAGCCTCAAGCCAATCCTTAAATGGATAGCATTCTTTGAGGATATGCCCCAGATGTATATGATATGGACAATTGCTTGGCGTGTTTTTTTTCTCCACCTCGTGTGGTCTTTTTGGAGGTGGGGGATGCATCCCTTGCATAAGCAAGTTCTTGAGCATCTTTTTGAGGCAATCATTCCTAAAAGAATATACCTTAGATTTCATCTATTCAAGAGATTAAGATTTTCACTTTTGAGGAGGAGGGTGAGCATGAGTAGCAGACATTACATGCTTCCTCTATTTCCTATCAAATGTTGAAAGAGCGAAACTCTCCTTCTTCTTTCTTGGAGGACCCATGATGGGCTTTTTGCTATTGGCCTTCTCGATATCATTAAAGCACAAGGCATCTGTTGTATCTTCATACTAGCCACCTTTTCAATCAAAGTTTCAATGGTTTTAATTGTAGTCATCTTCAACAAGACAAAAATAGGGCCTTTTGTTTTGCCTAGGATGAATAAGGCCGCATGTTGCTCTTGCAACTGGGGCTTACACTGCAAACTCAAGTTGCGTCACTAAATAACTGAATCCAACAAAAGCTCAAAAAGTCTTGTTGGGCTAACAATAAATCTTTTAAAGTGATTTAGTGTGCCTACAAAGCATTTTACGAATGCATCCTTAAGCTCAGCGAGGGTCTTGAATG
>NW_018223046.1:0-9896 GCF_001263595.1 Phalaenopsis equestris
TTCCCTTGCATGTTCATTATTCCTGATTCATGTGATTTAAGATGAATGCCAACCAAAGAAGGGAAGATTTATTTACTTACCACCCAGCTTCCTTACATTTACCTATCTAGCAATTAATCTTCAATTTTACATACCTACCAGTCAAGCTAATAGACTTTCATGGCTAGTCATATCCCATTTACATATTTACCACCTAAGCACTAATATCTACATGCATGCTGCATATCTCCATTATTTATGTGCGCGACACTTAATTTCCATCTATCCACATGTTCAAGAACCAAATTTTAATAAGTTACACATGTATCACTTTCTTCCACGTATTTACACACCTAGCACCTAGGCTTTATTTCAAGGAGATATTTACATGCATAACACTTTGACGCTCTAAACATATACATGAATAAGGTGTATTTCATCTTGTTAAAGTTAAGAGTAGTGATATTTTGATGCGATATGAATGGTTTGGGTGGTAAAGATTAAAGTCTAGTTGTGAAATATGTAAGTGTAGAAAGAGTTGGAGAGTATGTATGGAAGTGTGAGTGTTTGTTAATTTTCTTGACAATTTTGGTTCATAAAATCTGAAATTTGTGACTAGTTGTGTGGAAACCTGAAAGTCTTCTTCATCGGCATCAAAACATATAAATATGATACGAGAAGAGATAAATGGGTGTTCTTACTTCTTGATTCTAGTCGTTTATGATTGAGATATGATTGAAATGCTATTATAACCGTCCGAAATTTACAAGAATTGCTAAGGGATTATGATTCGATGTACACATATGTTTAGAATTCATTTCCCATAGCATATCTTCTCCTAAACTTTTTTAAATGCATGGTAAAGTTAGCGGTTGGTCGATGTTATGATTTCATTTTATCTCTCGGTGAGATTTATTATTACGATATGCTCTTAATTATTTCAACATTTAGAAAGTTTGATAGGTAACATACAATTCTCATGTATCTACATACCCAACAACCATATTTCATAATCCCTTACAAGCACATCACCTAGGCATAGAAATTTTGTTGGAAATATCTTGGTTAAAACTTCTGAATCTGTTGGAAACTGAATGTGAATTGATTTAAGAGATGCAATCAGGTTGACTTAGGTGAATTTAATTCGTTTCTAAAGATTCAACATGTCCTTCTCATTGGTAAAATTTAAATCCATTTCTATAGCTGCTGAATTTACTTGGTATGAATGCATTGTGCTTCGTCATTTTGGAACCATGAGACCTGTTTCTTGGTAAATATGAGATATCTTCTTGCACGGTGAAATAATGATGAATTGTGAAATGTGAAGTGTTCTTCTTGAATGAATTTATATTTTAGCATAGAAATACAAAATGACTTACATTTATACATAGATCCAATAAAAGACTAAACTATAAACTTAAGTTTTTCTTAACACAGTAACCTTTTTAGAAATCATATTTTTTTTTTAAGTATGAATTTATATTTTATGTTTTTTTCTTCATTAAAATTGTTTATACATATTAGAATATTAGTTTCTTATATTAATTATTTATTCAACCTTTAGCTCAAATAAATTAATGAAGAGTGAACAACTCTCATTCAAATTCTTTGAGATTGAGTAGTTAGATTTAGATGCATGATATTCTGATTATGTTAAAAAGTTTCTAATCGTAGAGGTACATTAACCAACATAAGATTCTCACATGAGAGATTAGGAATGCATATGACATTATTAGTCTGTCTCATATTCAATGATTTAAAAATACATTAGTGTAAAAAATATATATAGTTAATTCTCATTTATAGATTAAAATAATAAAAAAACAAATTATTTATAATATAACAAAGTTAAATTTTGACCCCATTGACCCCACACCACCTTAGAGAACCATGTTAGAAAGAGCAATCTAGTACAAATACAATATTACTACAAGCGGTAAAATAAAACTGCAATGACTACATGCATACTATTAGAACTTTGCAATACTACAACAATAAGCCTTTATCCCATTGTTTGGTTGACTATATGAATCATTTTTTCTATTATTTTTTATTGTCATATTTTTATTTATTTCTAATAAAATTAAGATCATATATATGCATCATACCCAAGTATTTTTAGGTCTTCCTCTACCTTTCTTAACATAAGTAAAATCTAAAACATCTACTCTCCTAACTTGCATCCAATGGTCGACGTTTAATGTGACAATCCAACTAAGGCGGCTCTCTCCAATCTTATCTATCATTTGAGCTACTCCAATCCTTTCACGAATATATTTGTTTCACAGTTTATTTCTAAATGTAAAGTTACTTGTCCACCTTAGCATTCTTATCTCATTAACACTTAACTTTGTGCTTCTCTTTTTCAAGCCAACATTCTGCACCATAAAACAATGTAGCTCTCACAACATTCTCATAAAATTTTTCTGTAAGTCTAAGTTGTATTTTCTATCACAGAATAATCCTAATGCATTCCCCCACTTCAACAATCAAACTTAAATTCTACAAATAACATTTCCATTTATATCATCATTGCTTTGAACAATAGACGCAAGATATCTAAAATATTCACTCATGTTAATGACTTTCTGATTCATTATTATAACCCCGCCACTAGAACTAATATTATTAAAATTATATTCCACGTATTAGATGTTAGATCTGCTCAAATGAAAGCCTTTAGACTCGAAGGTTAATCTCTATATATCAAGTTTTTCTTGAACGAAAAGATAATCTTATCGACAATAAGTATATCATCAGTGAAAACCATGCACCTAGATACATCCTCCTATAATTGTCTAGTAAGAACATTCATAACAAAAACAAAATGATATGGGCTTAAACTCAATTCCTGATGTAATACAATTGAAATAAGAAAATACTTTATCAATCCTCTTTTTTTTTCTTGAGAACATTGCACTAGCAAAATAATAAAAATAATAATAATAACAAAAAAAACGATAACTTGTAAATTAGACTTTAGTGAAAAAATTTTGTCACACTTTCATAAAAACGCATGGATTAAAAATTAAAAAAAATATATCAAGTGTAAATAATTGACTATGTAATGCATCCACTTGTCCACCTCAGCATTCTTATCTCATTAACTCTTAACTTTGTGCTTCTCTTTTTCAATCCAACATTCTGCACCATAAAACAATGTAGATCTCATAACATTCTTATAAAATTTTTCTATAAGTTTAAGTAGTATTTTCTATCACAAAATAATCCTTATGCATTCCTCCACTTCAACCATCCAACTTAAATTCTACAAATAACATTTCCATTCATATCATCATTGCTTTGAACAATAGACTCAAGATATCTAAAATGTTCACTCATGTTAATGACTTCATGATTCATTATTATAACACCGCAACTAGATCTAGTATTATTAAAATTATATTCCACGTATTAGATGTTAGATCTGCTTGAAGGTTAATCTCTATATATCAAAGTTTTTCCTGTACCAAAAGATAATCTTATCAACAATAAGTATATCATCAGTGAAAACCATACACCTAAATACATCCTCCTATAATTGTCTAGTAAGAACATTCATAACTAAAATAAAATGTTATGGGCTTAAAGTCAATTCCTGATGTAATCCAATTGAAATAAGAAAATACTTTGTCAATCCTCCTTTTTTCTTGAGAATATTGCACTAGCAAAATAATAATAATAATAATAATAATAATAATAACAAAAAAAACGGTAACTTATAAATTAGATTTCAGTGAAAAAATTTTGCCACATTTAAAAAAAAACGCTTGGATTAAAAATTTAAAAAGATATATCAAGTGTAAATAATTGGCTATGTAATGCATTGTAATTCTTCTTTTGTCCTCTAAATGACGTACAAACTACAAACTCCTTCAAGAAATGTAAATATCTTAATTAACATAAGTACTTAAAACCGTGGGAATAAAAAAAAAAGTTTAAAAACTAAGTGCTAATAACATTTAGCTAATTAACTCTTTCCACGCCAAGTCTTAAAAGGGTGTTAGATAAAGCAGCCTCCTCAAATGTTGCATCATTATCATAAAATAATTTGGGAGAGTTGGGAACTATGAAATGGAAACTCTGAGATTCTTCTTCCTCCAGCAAAGTTGAACAGAAAGACCATAACAACTGCATAAAAATAAAAAGCATAAATTTATAAATGAAAAACATTATTATTATTATGAGAAATTTATATACGTAGCATGCAGTTCTTATGTATTTACCTGTCTCACACCAAAACATTCGAAGTTTCATCCTAGCAATAATGGTGTCAAAAATTGACCCGATACGTCGACTAAACCCAAACCCGACTCAAATAATCCGAGTTTGAGTTGATTTTAATAATTTCTAAGCCAGGTTCAACATAAAAAATCTAACATGTTTATTTTTTCGAGTAAATTTAGGGTTAACCCGCCAACCTGAAATTGACTCGAATGACCCAATTTTACCATGAATAGTTGCTATTTTTATGTTAAACATGTTATATAGATCATATACGGGTTGACAGGTTGATGGAGGGTTAGGTTCGGGTTAGGATTTTCGACAGATAAAATATTCGGGTCATCGGGCCAGTTTCAGGTAAACCCAAACCCGCCCCTAATAGGACTTTGGTGCTTTCCTATGCATGAAAATGTGTATTTCACTTTTAATAAGTGATAGTAGTTTTATTTTCATGTGATATTAACGATTAGAGTGCTATGTGTTTAAATATGAAACTTTTGGCGTGAGAGAAGTAAATGCATAAGAATTGTGTGTTATGTATGTAAATGCCTTTATTATTAATTATTTGCTGGGAGACTTTACCTTTGTTGGATCAGTTTTAAGGAAGCTCCTCCGCACTCTCTGGCTATTAGGAAGGCATATTCCTACTCGGCAAATGAGCTTTTCGTCTGTAGGCTCTTCAGGAAGAGGGGGATAACCTGGTTTTGTTATCACTGCAGAACTGATTTCCTTAGGTTGTGCTACTTCATTTTCTATTGAAAAAACACAAATTTGGAAATCATCAAATTGCTTATTATAAAGTAAATTTCTTCAAAATAAATTTATGTTAGCCAACCAAAATAAAAAATAATAACAAAAAATTGCAGTATAGTATGTCAAAAATTGATCATGACAAGTCAACTCAACCTGAACTAAACTAAAAAAATTAAGGTTCATGTAGCACAAATAAATTTTGTGTTATGTCTGGGTTATGAATCCTAATACGTTTGTTTTTTGGGTTGGATTTGGGTTGATCAACAGCCCGAAAATAACCTAAAATTGTCTGCTAGTTTAACCTTGACTCAAAATCAATATGCCAACCCGAAATTGACTCGAGATTGACTTCAAATCAACCCAAATTTGATCTGAATAACAATTGTGTGCTATGTTTAATAGGTTATATGGGCGGGTTCGAGTCGGTGGGTTGAATGTTGATTCATTTTAAACATTATGACTCGTTTAATTCGTGGTTGGGTTAGGGTCAAATAGTTTTGGGTCGATTCAAGAATTTTTGGATTAGAATAGAACCCAATGCGCAAACTTAATTTGACACTCCCAGTTCTTAGCTAAGTTTTACTAGATAGTTGTGGAACTTTAGCTAGTTAAAAAAATTGGCAGAAGCATCACTCGACGAAAAAAAACTAAGGATAAAAATAAATTCTATTGGGTTAAAATTGCCAATGAGAAAAAAACAAGCTAGAAATAAAATAAATTGGGATATTACGAATTGTCACATAAAATTTCATTAAAAGAAACAATAACATGCATATTTTTAGCAAACCTATTTGGTCAGATGAAACATTATCATCTTTTCTTTGTAAGCTCTCAGCAAGATACTGCTTTGGACTTCTATCATAAAACATCATCAAATCCTGAATAAAAGAAGGTGATCATTTTTTAATACAACTGATATGTTGTGAAACACTTTTTCATGTAAATAAAATTTGAGGATTTATAAATCATAAATTTTCAAAAATAGTCCAACAATTCAGTTTAGTTAAGTTAAAACAGATGGAGTAAAATCCAATTAATTTTAAAATAGTTGTAAATAACTAAGAATTACATCAAATACTATAAAAAAACAAAAAAATGAACTAATTTTCATAAAATCTTATTTATTATATTTAATTTTTTGAGGTAAAAATCAGCTAAAATTTAAGTTTACCTCTAATAAGCTCTCTGGTTGCTTCATTTCATGGCAAACATATATTTTTGCACCTGTTATGGGATCAATGACCATAATTACAGGCAATGTCGTCACCTTGTAAAAACAACATACTTTTTTTCCCTCAATGTCTTCGTGATAAGTCTAAATAGTAACATTGTGCAAATAAAAGAATTAGTATAATATATTTTAGTCTAAAAAATGTTAATATTATGATAAAAAACTTTTAAAATACTTTTTTGTCCAAAACTTATGGTAGCTTGCTACAAAAAACAATACAATTACATACCTCCCAAAATACAAAATGTGAACTCAATTGCTCTTGAAGGGTGGCATTTGACCATGGTTCTCTCTTTAGCTGCACAATGCGACAGTTAAAATAATGCATATTTGTAAAGAAAAATTAACATATATACCACACAATTCTAACAATCTAAACTTCTATATTTACATTCAACACACCACACATCTGTGTCATCAATCTATGCATACAAAAATACATCTCACTTTTAGAAAGTTAGCAATAACAATATTTTGGATTTGATGTGACAGATTCGAGTATTATGCGTGTAAACATAAAGTGTTAGAAATGAAAATACCTGAAATTTTTTTGTAACATTAAAAATTAAAAAAGAGATATCACTAGTTTTTATGATGACTACCACATGCGAGTTAAACTGCTTTCTTTGTTGCACATGTACTAATAACCATTTATCATGACTGGAAGCCTGTACCTTTGCCTGCATATAAAACAATACATATTATTTGAAAAAAATAATATTTGTGTAATAGTTTATTTACCTCAAAAAAGCAACCATAGAACATTAAGTGTATTGCAGGTAAATTTGTTTCATGAAATTCTTCTTCTTCTTCTTTCCAATCAGAATCTTCATCAGTTCCAGCATTAGATTCTAACCTGCAATCACTTAAGGTAAACATAACATTTTAAAAAGAAGAAGAATAGAAATTTAATTAATAATTTCATGCACTAATTGTTTAAGTGGCTGAACATAAATAAATAAAATAAAAAAACATCTAATTGCTTCAAATCTAATTTTGAGATAAAATCCACTCATTTTCTATAATTAATTACTAATTTTAAAATTCAACTTATCATTTATAACTATTATTTATGTAATAACAAATCAGATGCCGCTTGCAAGCAAGTAAAATGAATTGCTAAGCCACAACAGAGGAAAAAAAACTACAATTACTCATTAACTAAACATTTCATAATTGTCCAAATTAACAAATTATTAAGCAAAACGGGATGATGGAGAGAATAATGCAAGCAATCATATTAACTAAAAGAAAAAGTCAATTACCAGAGAGACACACACCTTATGACAGATTAAACTAAAAATATTGTACACATTATTGAATAAAACTGTAAATTAGAAACTCTTCATTTATACAAAAATTCAAACATATACATTCAACATGTAATAGGCTACATGACCAACAAACAGTAATTCAAATTTTTACTTCATAGCCATAATCAAATAATTTGTTTACATTCACACCAAAATATAAGAAAGAAATCAACAAAGTGAGATAACTAAACCTAAGATGTAATTTTCATACATCTAAACAAAGCTATAGAATTAAAAGAGAATCTTACAAAATAATCTTCATTTAACCTAAGAGAAATAAGCAAAATAAAACATTAAAGCATTGAAACATATCAACATGCGTATAAAATTCGGAACCATCACTATAATTATAGATTTAAAAGAAAAAAAAATGTTCTCTTACTAAAACATTAAATGGTTGATCATCGCTTTCATTAATTTAGTTTCAATAACATACCTATTCTCGTTATCATCATGTTCTTGAAATTCACCAACCTCATTTTCATCCTCTGAGCCCCAACCCCTATATATACTTTAAGAACCATGCAAAAAAAAAAAAGAAAAAAAAAGAGGGATTTATATGTCAATTGCTCAAAATATTAAATAAGAAATAATAACAATCTAAATGTAAAAATTTACATTTAAGCCACCCAAAATCTTCAAGGAATGGGTGACGGAGGGTAGTTGCAATAAAAAAAAAGAAAGTTTTGGATGGTTGAATGTTAGTTTTTTAAATTGGGCAGTTAAAATGTTATACTTAAAATATTATATGATTGGTAAATAAAAATATAAAAATATTGTAATGAATTAAGTCTGAAATCTATATATATAATTATAATAAGAATAAAAAAAATAATAATAATAAATTTCACTTACGGATGGTGGACAATGACATCAAAATCATGACGCGCTGGGTCATTATCAATGTCATTTTCATCTTCTGAGCCCCAACCACTACAAATAAAATTTATAAAAATATATTTAAATATTTCAGAGCTTACCAAAAAAGCAAATACTAAAATAATTTGAAGATAAAATCAAAATAACTTACGTTGGTGTAATGTCAGTAAATAATAAATTGGAATGAGGATTAGATTGCGATGTTGTTGCTTCTCCAAGAGAATCATCACGGTCAAAAAATAATTCAATAGCAGCATGAATATTCCATCTTGCATCCTACAGAAGATAATTATATAACATATTTATCACTATTCATTGCATGATAATAATAACTTTTTTAATAATATAAATTTGCATTAGTACAAATAATCTATGAACCTTGAGGATGTTCGCAGCAGAATCCCTACAATTGCTCATTGTGATTTCAAGAAATGTGG
The DNA here is from genome assembly GCF_001263595.1 of Phalaenopsis equestris. Classification (NCBI taxonomy): domain Eukaryota; kingdom Viridiplantae; phylum Streptophyta; class Magnoliopsida; order Asparagales; family Orchidaceae; genus Phalaenopsis; species Phalaenopsis equestris. Next base: position 8,817 of record NW_018223046.1, read on the forward strand.
AGACAAGTTCCTGCTTGTTGCCCATAGCAAAGTGCATCCAAAAAGTAAAAATGAAATATAAATTAATTTTTATGATATCTGACAATATTTAAATGAGTAAAAATAATTTATTAAGTATATTTTTCATATGTTTTTTTTTGTTGCTATAAATAAATTAATGTTTTTTGAAACCTCTCAAAATAATTTTTATGTATTTTGAGTATTTTTAAAACCAATTATATCCTAATCAAAATATGTCAAATATGTATATTTTTTTGGAGTTCAAAACAAAAATAAAAAAATATATATATCAAAAATAAAAATGATCCCCAGAAGGGCCCCTGATATAATATTTGATTGTATATAACCTCATTATGGCTTTCTTTCAAGATTTTGTCTCTAATTCAATCTTAGGCGGTGTTTGGCTTTAGAACCGTCTCTCATTTATATTTATTAAATCTGTGTTAATTGTCTGCCTCTGAAGCGTATCAAAATAAGACAAACCCTAAACCCTAAATACAATACAAATTACTCTACTTTGCAGGATTTTAAACTATAAATCAAGAATAAAATCACGTAAAACTTACCTGCTCCTCCATTGAGTAAACGCTGATCAGAGCAGAGGCCAAGGAAGATTAAGATAAAATAACTCTCTCTAGCCAACCCAAGGTTCAGGTTTGTTTGAACTTCTTGAAAGCAGAGCGTTGAATGGAAGGCGTGTTGAGTGCTTTTATAACCGCACCGGCCGCAAGCATGAAAGGATATGGGAGTTTTCGAGCAAAAACCGTGCGGGTCTGCTTTTTCAGCCACGATCCATCCCGCGTTTCCCTCTGCTTCTCCGCTTCCTTGAGAGCAAAGCACGTTGCCGCTTCCGTGGGGCAACTTCCAGCAGCCGTCTGTTAATTCTATTGCTGGACTCTTGTGGACATGAGCATAAATAATGAATTATATGCCTATATATAGCAGCACAAAAAAAAAAAAAACAAAATATTTTAAATTCTCCTTCAAATATTAAGATTCATGGTAAAACCCCAACCCATATTACTCATTTTATTCAAAAAAAATAACCTATGGTCTGTATATAATTCTCCCAATATATAT
>NW_018223047.1:0-238 GCF_001263595.1 Phalaenopsis equestris
CCCAACGCCGCGGCGCCCGCCGGACATTCCTCACCTAGAGTTTCAGTCACCGAGCCTCATTTCCAGTGGTCGGCCACCTCATTTTTTGGGCTTCTCCTCCTTTTGGCCGGCTACCTCACCTCGCCGTCGACATCCGGTCAGTCTTATCACCTCGCCGTAGACATCCGATCGGTCTTCTTCTTCACCGGCGCAGAGCTTGTGATGAGGCAGCCTTGCTACCACGTGCAACCCCAAATTT
>NW_018223048.1:0-495 GCF_001263595.1 Phalaenopsis equestris
TACAAACATAAGTACATCAATTTCATTCTAAATATTAAAATCCCAAGCTATTTCATCGTTGCCTTGAACAGCAGGTGGATTGGGTTAATACTGAGTATATCGGGGGCATTCAGGAAATGTAACATCAGGCTCTCCTCTGTAATGTCGGGCCTAAGCGTCATAATAAGCTATCTCAAAATCGGAATGCCTCTGCAGGTACTCACTATCATAATTATGTCGGCGTTCTAAACCTCCATGCTCTTCCTCTGCAAGTTCAACTCATTCATCAAATCTGTTAAGGTAGGGGAGCTAGAAGGAGGAGGAGGGTGAAAACTTGTAGAGGGGACATCTCTACTGAAGGTTCCTGACTCCTACTTCTAGTTCTCCATTTCTCATGGGATACATAAGTCTTTAAATTAGATTTACTAATGGGTTTCATAGGGTGAACCCATTCTTCCTCTCCAGCTTCCACTCCAGAAAGTTGGCAAAGTGTATAAATAAGTCCAGGATGTCCTA
>NW_018223048.1:744-1077 GCF_001263595.1 Phalaenopsis equestris
TCACATCATTGAGGGGGCCTTCCATTGTACTAAACGATTCATAGTGGCAGCTATAAGAATCTGGGACATCATAGAAAGTGTTAATGCGGGCGGCGGTAAATTCCACAGGAAATCCACGTACTTGTACGATGCCGTCTTCAGAATAAATCACATTGGCGTAGAACTCCTTCACCACTTTTGCATTGGCTTTATTGGTGGTGTAGCAAAAGTTTTCACACCTCCGCTCGACAATAACCTGTTCAATTTCTCCTCCCGGACTCTCGAAAACTCAATTTTGTATACACTTTCTTCCTTTAATTATTGAAGTAAATCGAGTTTGAGCCATCACATTAA
>NW_018223049.1:0-4018 GCF_001263595.1 Phalaenopsis equestris
AAGAGATAGAGGGAGATAGTGAGAGTGAGGGAGGCCTAAGGGGATGAATTGAGAGAGATTGAGAAATGAGAGTTGTAGAGAGAAAAAACATAGCAGAAGATAAGTATATATAGTGGGTGAGAGTGTGAAGGAAAGAGAGGGAGAGAGAGTGAGATTGAGCACAGAAAGAGGAGTGAAAGATTGAGAAAAAAGAGCAAGGGAGATTGAGAGAGGTGGATAGAGTTAATGATATGGAGAGAGTGAGGAGAGAGAGAGGGATAGAAAAGAGCATCAGGGAGATAGAGAGGGTGAGAGGTAAGATAGGGAGGAGAGAGAGAATGAGAATGACTTGAATAGAGTGAGACATAATAAGAATTATGTACGCTGAGAGAGAGGGTGAGAGGAAAAGAAGAGCATGGGAGAAAAGAGAAAAGGAAGGAGAATCTATGAGAAGATTGAGAGAGAAAAATGTGGAGAGGCAACGAAAGGGAGAGAGTGAGAGATAGCAAGAGAAAAAGGGAGTGTTAAAAAACGAGAGTGAGAAAGATAGGGAGAGTGGGATAGAGCAAGAGATGGAAATGAGAGAAAACGAAGATTGAGCTAGAAAAGGAGGAAGAAATAGTGAGAGAGATGACACAGAGAAAGAAAGGGAGCTAGAGAGATAAGAAAGAAATAGTGAGAGAGAAGAGAGTGGGAGTGAGAGGGAGGTAAAGCTAGTGGGAGAGTGAGAAAGTAAGAGAGAAAGAGAGATGAAGTGAAGGAGGGAGAGAAGGAGAGGAATGGCGAGACAAGAAGAAAGAGAAGGAAGGGAGAGTGAGTAATATAGAGGGGGAGAGGGGGAGAGAATAGAGGGAGATCAAGAGTGATAGAGAGTGGGAGGAGTGGAAGAGAAATACAAAACAATTAAGGTAGAGAGAAAGAATGCAAGGAAGAGAGGGAGGACCGAGCGAGCGAAAGAGAGCAAGAGGAGCAAGAGATAACGATAGGGAAGAGAGGGTGAGAGAATGGTATAGTGAATAAGAAAGGGAAAGATAGCAAGAATGAGAGAGAGAGAGTGGTAATCAGAAAGATATGAGCAAAATAAAGGGATTGATAGAGAGAAATAATATAGTGAAAGGGGAGAGAGTAAGAAGGAGTGAGAGAGGGAGGAGAAGGAAGCGCGAGGGGAGAAAATGATAATGGGAGAGATGGTAAGATAATTAGAGAAGGATGTATAGAGAGAAATAGAGATGAAGAGAGGGAGTGAGGATGAGAGCGAGCAATAGTGAGGAAGGAAGTGATCGAGTGAGGGAGAGAGAGGGCATGAAAGGGGATGAGAGAGAGAATAGAGATAGAGTAGAGAGAGAATAGGGATGGAGAAAATTAGTGAGATTGGAACAGAGAGGAATAAATAGCAACAGAAATAGAGAAAAAAATAGGATTGGTAGGAAAAGAGATAAAGAGATAATGAGAAAAAGAGAGAGAAAATAAGTAGAGAAAGTTATAGAAATAGTGGAGAGAAGGTGAGAACCGCGAAAGAGAGATAGGGAGGAGAGAGGGAGATTTAAGTGGAAGCTATTGTGTGAAGGAGAAAGATAGAGCACGAGAGAGATAGAGGGTGGAATTTAGAGACAGTGGGAGGGAAGGGGAGGGAGAAATATGAACAATATAGAGTGATGTAAAAGAAAAATTTTGGGTGAGGACAAGAGACAGAGAGAGGACCACAAAGTAGAGATCTTAAGAGAGAGAGGAAGGGAGGGAACAAATGAGGGAGTGAGAAAATAAGGAGTAGAAGGAGAAAGAGTCAGAAGCTAGTGAGAGAGAGTTAGAGGGAGATAGAATGTAAGGATGAGCAAGAGAAGAATAGAAAAAAGGGCAAAATAAAAATTTGTAAAGTGAATATGGGAGATCCAACTAAAGGGAGGGAGAGTAGGTGAGTGGCGCTAGACAAACAGAAAATCTTGGTTGCTCTCGAGTTGATTCTGATGATAGATATAGAATGAATGAGAGAGAGTGCGGGCGGAAAGAATAACGCTTGCAACCAAGAGATATAAATCGAGAAAGAGAGAGTGAGAGAGAGAGAGCATTAGAGATAGTGAGAGAGAGATGAAGATAATGAGAGAGAGCAAGAGAGGAAAGAAGAGATAGTAAAAAAAGAGAAAGGGAGATGTAGGGACATAGGGAAAGGGATAGAGCAAGAAAGAGAGAGAGAGATAGTGAAAGGGAGAAGAAAGAGATATTTGAGAGAGAAAAAGAGAGCTAAAGTAACTAAGAAAAAAAGTTTGAGAGAATGAGGGATTTAGGGGAGGGAGAGCTACAGTGAATAAGAGAGGGAGAGGGAGAGATAGTTAAAGTGACGAAGAGATGGGCAGATACGGAAGAATGGGTGAAGATAGGAAGCAAGAAAAGAGAGAGTTTAAGATAGGGTTGGATGGGAAGAAAGAGAAGAATGATTAAAGATAATTCTTGAGATGTTTTGGAGGTGTGTACGGAGTTAGACTGGGCTAGGGACAGACAGGTAGAGAAGAGGGAGTGGGTGGGAGTGGGGAGAGAGAGATAGAGCAAGAAGTGAAATTGATATAGAGCAAGTGACAAAGAATGAGAGAAAAGAGAAAGAGAGATAATAAAAGAGGGAGAGAGAGAGAGGGTGAGAGAGCAAGATATGGAGAGAGGGAGCGATAAAGTGAGAGGAAGAGTAACAGAGCCAGATGGAGGGCGAAAGATAAAGAGAGGGAGAGAGAGAGAATTAGAATGAGCTAGAGAAAGAGAGGAAGAGAGCATGAGAGATATATAGAAAGAGATATGGAGAATAAGAAAGAGGGAGAAAGGAATGGACAGAGATAGAGAGTGTAAGAGATATAGTGGTAAAAGAGTAGGTGAGAGTCTTAAAAAGAGAGAGTGGAAGATTTAGTGAGAGAAAACGAGAAGAGCAAATGAGAGAGAGTGAGATTGTGATGGAAGACATGATTGAGATAGAGAGAAAGAGATAGCTAGATGCAGATGAGATAGAGAGAGAGGGGAGCAAGTGTGAGAGAAATGTGGAGGGAGTGAAAGAGAGAGGGAAGATAAACATAAAATGATAAAGAGAGGTAGGCGGAGAGGGAGGGAGAGTAAAAGAAGAAGGCAAGGGGAATGAGAGAGAGGAAAAAGGCAAGAATGAGACTTAGAAAGTTGGATAGAGAGAGGGAGGGCAAGAAAAAGGGACAGAGATATAAATAAAGGAAAGAAGCGGAGAGAAGGATAGCGATGTAGAGGTAGGGAATTGAAGAGGATGAGAGAGAGGCAGAGAGTGTAAAATTGAGAGGGAGAGGAGGTTATGGAGAGTGAGAGTGAGAGATAGAGAAACAGAGTGAGACTTTTAAGTGAGGAAAAGGAGCAAAGAAGAGAGACGAAGAGAGAGTGTAAGCATAAAAATGAGGGAGAAGAGTAAGCAAGAGAAGGGAGAGGGAAAGAGAGAGATAAAGAGAGAAGGAGGGAGAGCAAAATATAAAAGGGAGTGAAGATGTTGAGCCAACTAGAGCAGAGTGAGAGAAAGTGAAAGATCAGGAGAGAGGAGAGATAGAATTGTCGTAGATTGAATGAGAGTGATAGAGAGAAAGTGACAAAGGGATAAGAGAGAAGGAAATTGAGGAGAGAGGCATGGATGGGAGAGAAAGTTAGAGAATGCGAGAGGGAGGGTGGGATAGATAGAGAAAGTGACAGAGGGAGAGAGGAGAAAAAGAGAAAGAAAGAGATAGAGTGAATGAGGCTTGCAGAGATGGTGAAAGAGAAAGGGAAGGTGGGACGGAGGATTAGAGAGAGTAGAGAGAAGAGAGAGATTAAGAGAGAGAGGGGGAGGAGATTTAGAGAGTGAGAAGAGAGATAGAGATGAAGAGAAAGTGAGGGGGATAGGGAAGAGAGGGAATAAGAATGTGAGTAAAAGCAAAAGAAAGAGGGAGAGAGTGAGGGGGAGAGAGAGCAAGCAAGAAAGAAGGAGGGAGGAGAGAGATATAAGGGACAAAGGGGAGGAAGGCAAGAGGACAGATACAAAAAGAGAGAGAGAGGGAGGGACAGAGAGAGA
>NW_018223049.1:4191-5895 GCF_001263595.1 Phalaenopsis equestris
TGGAAGGGAAGGTGAGAGAAGGAGGGAGTGAGGAGAGATGGAAGGCCTGAATGAGGGAAAGGAGAAAGACGAAGAGAAAGATAGAGGGAGATAATGGGCAAGAGAGAGGGAGAGCAAGAGAAGAGAAAGAAAGGGAGAAATGGGGAGAGCAGAGAGATTCTAAGATAGAAGAAGAGATAGAGACATATGGTTGAGAGAGATACAAAGGAATAGAGAGCAAGAGATTGATCAGAGAGGTAGAGAAATGAGAGAAGATAGAGACAAATTAGAGTGTGTGATAGTGGGAGAGAGAAAAGAAAAATTAAAGATAAAGTGACAAAGGTGAGAGAGAAAGAGGGGTGAAAGAGGAATAGAATTAGAAAGAGATTGAGTGAGAGAGAGAAGAGGAGGAGATATAAAGGAAGGAAGAGAAAAAGGAAGGGTGGCAGAGAAGAAGAAAGAGAGAAAAGAGGGTTGAAGTGGTAGAGGGAGGAAGAGAGAGTGCATGGGAGATGAAGAGGGAGAAGGGGGAAGAGAGAGTGGGTGGGAGAGGGAGAGAGTAAAAAAGAGTGAGTTTCAGAGCGAGAGTGTAAGAGAGTGGGAAGGAGAGTGAGAGGAAGAATAAAGAGAGAAGAGACAAAGGGAGGAGATAGAAGAGAGAGAGAGGTGTTAAGGGAGGGAAAGAAGCATAAACACAGAGAGAGGAGAGAGAGAGAGGAGCTGGAGAGAGGGAAGGGGAGATAAAGAAGGCGAAAGAGGTGAAGAGAGAGAAGAGAAATAGAGAGAGAGGAGAGATTGTGTGAGAAAGAGGGAGAGTAACAGAGAGTGAGAAGAAAAGAGGGAGGAGAGAAGTAGGGAAGATGGGGATAGAGAGAGTGGGAGAGAGAGAGAAAAGAGGAAGCATGAGAATAGAGTAAGAGCTTGCATGAGAGAATAAAATACAGAGAGGGTTGAAGGGAGGGATGTAGGGCATGACAGAGAGTATGACTGAGAGAATAGTAGAGAGGGAGAGAGTCAGAGTGAGAGAGACATGCCAAGAGAGAAAGAGGGAGCGGAAGAGAGTAGAAGAGAGGGAGGGATAGAAGAGGGGAGAGATGGAGAAAGAAAAGAGGAAGCATGAGAATAGAGAGAGAGCATGCATGATTAAATATGAAATAGATAGAGAGATGAAGAGAGGGATGGGTATAGAGCGTGAGAGAGGGCAGGAGAGAGTGGAGGAAAAGGATAGAAGAGGAGAGAGAAATGAGAAAGATCAAGAGAAAGTTAAATATAGAGAGAGAAAGCAAAGGATAATGTTAGAGAGAAGTGATGTAGGAAATCAAAGTGAAAACGAGTGAGAGAAGGAAAGAGAGAACAAAAATAAGAAGATAAAAACAAAGAGAGAGGAGGGAGGGTCAGAGGGAGAGAGAATTAAAGAGAGAGCTAGTGAGGGAGGAAGAGGTAGGGTGAGATAGTGGGAGGAGGGAGGGGGAGAGGGAGATAGAGAGAAAGGGAGAAGAGAGGAAGAATGAATCAAGTTATAGGGAGGGACAGAGGGACAGAGGGACAGAGGGAGAGACAAAGTGAGAGGAGAATAGAAGAGTGAAATAGAGCGAGAGAAATAGGGAGTGAGGTAAAAAGTGAGAGAGTGAGAGAATTATAGTGACAAAGGAAGGGAGGGAAGGAGGGTGGGAGGGTGAGAGATAGCGGGAGAGAGGAGAGAGAGTAAGATAGGGAAAGAGCGAG
>NW_018223049.1:5925-6649 GCF_001263595.1 Phalaenopsis equestris
CTCTTTCTCAAGATGTTTCCTCTCGGGAAAGAGAGGGAGTTAGAGAGAGTAAGAAAAGTTTGAGTGAGAGAGGAGAGAGATCAATAGAGATATAGAGAAAGTGAGAGTGAGAGAGATGATGAGGAAGCAAATAGATAGAAAAGGAAAGAGAGACTGGGAAAGAGAAAGAAGAGAGAGTAAGCGACTCAGCATAAGAGAGGGTGAGAGTGTAAGATAAAAAGGGTGAAAGTGATATAAAGATAATGAGGGTATAAAGGGAGAGTGAGGTAGAGGTGGAGTAGAGAGAGAAAGGGTCCATAAGAGAGGGAGAGAATGGGGGATAGTGGGTGAGAGAGAGAGCGACAAAAAGAGGGAGAGAAAAAGAGTGTGGGAGATAGGGAGTGAGCGATAAAGAGACGAAGCAAGAGAGGGAGTCGGAGAGAGATCGTAAGAGGGCAAGAGAGAGGGCATTAGGGACAGAAGAAAGTGAGACTGTAAAGATAGAGTAATAGTGATAGAAAGGGAGAGCATGTGATTGAAAGAGAGAAAGAGAGAAGAAAAAAGAGCAAGAAAGATAAAAAGTAATTGAGCTAGGTAGACAGAAAGAAGGGAGAGAGGAAGAGAGGTTGGTGAGAGAAGGATAGTGAGGGTGAAAGAACGAGATAGAGAGGGATGGAGGGAGGGCGGGCGGGCGAGAGAGTATGAGAGAGAAAAAAATATAAAGAAGAGATTGAGAGAGGAGATA
>NW_018223050.1:0-643 GCF_001263595.1 Phalaenopsis equestris
GCTTAGTAACCGAACATTAGGAACTTTTTCGAGTATTATGGAACCAAATCCTAAAGATGAAGGAAAATAACAAATCAAGGTAATTCAATTACAAAGTGGAAAAGAATTCGAGACAAGAATGCAAAAAGAAATAGAAACTGAAAAAGAGAAAGTGGATACCGAAAAAGAAAAGGATCATGAGTACCAAGATTTAGAGTATCCATTTACACCAATGAAAATTACTGTGGAGAAACCTCCACCTCTGTTTCCTCAAAGATTGAAACAACACAAAAAAGATAAATAATTTTCTAAGTTAAATTTTAAAAATTCTTAGGAAGTTAACAGTAAACATTCCCTTCGTAGAAGCTTTAGAGCAGATGCCCAATTATGTGAAATTTATGAAAAATATTCTGAATAAAAAAAGAAAGTTCACAGATAACGAAACTGTTGCACTTAGCGAAGAGTGTAGTGCAATTATTCAGAAAAAGCTTCCTGAAAAGTTAAAATATCATGGTAGTTTCACTATACCATGTGCTATCGGTGAAAATTTTTATGGAAGAGCTTAATGTGATTTGGGAGCCAGCATTAATCTTCTGCCTTTATCAATTTTCAAAAGATTAGGATTACGGGAAGTCTCACATACTTCTGTAACTCTACAGTTAAC
>NW_018223051.1:0-863 GCF_001263595.1 Phalaenopsis equestris
CACTGGACAGTTTTATTTGTAGTATCTGTTCATCTAACATTTCATCATTAAGTGGGGATCCAGCTGGAAGTGTGTGAACTGCGAGAAAATTTGCAAAAATTTATCCCTTGATAGCGTGGAGGCAAACAAAAGTTATATCAGATTACAATAAAATTATTGACCATCTCGCTAAATGTCCAAAAAGTGTTGGTCGGGTCATCAAATATTGCAATGGATTAACATTTGAAATTAAGGTAATCTTATGAGAGAGCATGTAATGCCTAGGGTTTTGGGCGGCAAAGACAATGCTTCTCAATAAGTGAATACTTTATCTCTGTTGGTATTAGAAATCAACTTAAGTAGGAGAGTCGATTTTCCTTACCCTCATCTTTGACCTAAGCTAATAGAGCTCTGAGAGAGTCATTTAAGGTTAGAGTATAAGTATCAAAGGTTTTCCTGGGATAGGAGCTGCCAAAAATAGGAGGTGTCATCAAGTAATGTTTGACGTCCTCAAAGGCCCGCTGGCATTTATCTTCCCAAATTAATTTGGCATCTTTTTCTTGTTAAATTAATTCCGAGAAGGGCCGACACCTACCTTAGAGATTAAAAATAAAGCATCTCAGATATGCCAAGTTTCCTTGGAAGGAGCATAGTTGTTTCAAAGTATTGGGAGGGGACATTTTCAAGATAGTTTTAATCTTATCCAGGTCAATCTCGATTCCCCGGTAACGGACAACGAATCCTAGAATTGTCCTAAAGGTGACACCGAAGGTGCATTTTAAGGGATTCATCTTAAGATTATATTGTCATAATCATTTGAACACAATCCTCAAATCATACAAATTATCTATTTTCTGCTTACCCTTGATGATCAAATCATCCAC
>NW_018223052.1:0-4434 GCF_001263595.1 Phalaenopsis equestris
CTGAGGTATGTTCATCCTAGCTCTCATCACATCTCTTTACCTTCGATAACACTTAGAAGAGCTACACGGATAAAGTGGCAGCATTACAAATTCTTTGTAGGGTTAATCTCATATACATAATTTTCTCTGTTATATTGGCTCATGTGTTGCCAAGGCCAAAATGTAAGCAAACTCTACGGTAATAAAGGTAATGTAGCTCAACTTCAGTTACTCACAAAGCCAGTCCATAGGTGTTCCTAAGTGAGTCCCTGGTCAGACAAAGAAAGTAACAAGATTTAGATGGACCTGTCTATTGTCCATACTTAACATGCCCCCAATCAACCTCAAGTCCTGTTGAAATTTAGAAGCAGTGAACTCATGAATTCCCTACTTCCAGAAAACAAACACATTCATGAGCATCTCGAGAGCCAAAAATATACCACCTCAATACAAATATCAAACCAAAAATCACATATAAAACTCACAAACACAATTTGAACACATAAACATATCCATCAGTTCTAAACAAACAAACAAACAAACATAAATCATACATAAACTGATAAGCAGATACAAGAAAATAGACAAACACACAGACATACAGACATAAGACACGCAGACACCTACAAATCAAAGTTTAACACAAAATCAAAGACAACTATATATCAAAGTTCAACACTTAATAGCCACTAATTTTCATCATTAACACTACCCTCCTTTATATTCTCATTCATCGACTTGCGATGCACATATAGATTATAAAAAGGACATGAAAGAAATTGTTCTACAGAATCATCTCCGATCCACTTATTTTTCTGATACATTTTTACTTGTGCCTCCTGAAACTTTGTAGCATAATCTGCTTGAAAATTAATCTGCCAGTCCAGATAGTTAAATTGATTAGAGATGTTAACTCTGGTTTGAATAATCGACATTTCCTCTTATATCTTCATAATATTTTCTGCTATACCCACAATGCTAACAACTCATCGTGGTCGTGACAATGATGTGGAAGGGCGAGAAGAAGACTGATCTATATAAGAACTACCACCATGCCCTGTTAGAATATCAATGCTATCACACATCCCAACAAACTGGTTCATGGGCTTCCAAGGAAGAAGCACCTTTTCCCAATTCTCATATTGTACCTAGGCTTGACTACACAGAGAAAATATAACATCCGTATAGTCCTATAATGGATCCATTTAATGAAAAACCAATTATGAATCCAAAAATCAGTGCCCTTGCATCAATAGGTTTACCAGTATGAATGCAATAATTTAGGATAGCATTCTCCTTTGTTACCTCCGTGAGATTTGTAGAAGGAAGCAACTTGGTAGCAATGAAGAAATACCAAACTTTAGAGGATGAGTTTAATTTTGAAGTGGAAAAACTCACTTTTGATTCATTCCTCATTTTTCAAGTTCCTTCACTATCAGTAAGAAATCTGAAAACTTTGTCCAATTTGTCTTTGGTTGGGGCAAAATTGGCAGGTGCAAATAGGAACATTTTTCAATAGAACTAATTCGTTGATAAATGATGGACTGAATAGTACCAACCCGCCTCTAACAAAGACTACACCTTGATGTAATTCTGAAAGATTAGCATAGAACTACTTAACTAAAGAAATAACTGTCGCGGCGGTAGTGTAACAAAACACTTCCCAGAGTCTTTGAACAATTATCGCTTTCACATCCCCACCAAATGTGATAAATCCCCTTTTCTTAATCAGTTTATTCGACACAAGAAATCCATTGTAATAATTCTGAGCTTCTTCATTGATGAACTTTTTTTCTATCAAGTACACCATTTCTTTTGGTTCCCTTGGTTCTAGGTGCCATAATATCTAAGAAAAATCCAACAAATGAAGGTATGAGTTCAAATAAAGGAGATAATTGACTCAAAATGGCAATGTGAAGAACAAATCCACTCTCCCCAAGTGTTTTTCCTTTTCACATAACATTTCCATCTTAACTTAATGGCATTATCTCAAACATGAAAGGCTATCTAGATCGAAAATGAAATACTTAGTATAGAGCAGAGTACTTACCAAGAAAAGATGATTCTTGCTTTGTTCTACCTCCCAAATGATCCCAAGTGCTAAGATGATGAACCCTTATGAATATAATTCAGGTTTATTGCATTTTTAAGGGGGAAGAAGTAGGTTCTAAGCTGCTCGGGGCAGTTATTTGAATTTTTTTTAAATTTGGCGCCTAGGCCCCATTCTGGGCTCTTAAGCGTCGGGCTTTCTGTAAGAGGGCGCTTAGGGCTAGTGCTAGAATTAACATCACTTCGCCTAAAGTCTAATTAACACGTCCCAACCTTATCTTGATCATTAAATTTAGTGTTTTGTGTTTTTTCTCATCATGTAGGTCTTATTATTACTTAATAATTTTAACATAACCACACAACTATAAATCTTTACAATAATAAACAACAAAAATCAATCCACACAGATCATTCTGAATGATCTGGTCTAACTTCCAAGATATTGTGGCAACTGAAGCAGCTTCAATGATAGATTGAAAGGATCCTACTAACCCATTATAAAATATTTGAATAATCAACCAAGTTGGCAAAGTGTGATGTGAAAACTTCCTAATAGGTTCTTTAAATGATTCTCAAGCTTCGTATATTGACTTACCTTCATATTTAGTAAATGAGTAATATCGTTTAAGCTTAGCAATTTTTGAAGTTGGAAAATATTTAGCTAAAAATGTCTGCGCTAAATCACCCTAAATTCTGATAGATCTAGGTGCTAAGGAGTTCAACCACATCTTAGCTTTAACTCTTAAGGAAAAGGGAAAAAGCCTAAGTCTAAAAACGTCATTTGACACACCGTCGTACTTAAATGTAGCATAAAATTCTAGAAAACTAGCTAGGTGTAAGTTTGGATCCTCAGATAGAGTTTCCCCAAACTGGTTGTTCTATACCATTTGGATTATAACGGGTTTCAGCTCAAATGAGTTAGCCGCTACAGCAGAAGTTTGTATGCTAAGGTAAATTTCATCTTCTAAAGGGTTTGCATAATTCCTTAAAGATCTTTGTATGTGATGTTATTCATTTTCATCAGTTTGATTATCTATGTTGTTATGTGATGTGTTTTTCATTTCTGTAAAAATTGTGAAGTTCTTTTTGTTTTCAAATTTTTCTAATAATTCGTTCTAACTCGGGATCGTATAAGGTACTAAACCTTCAGATTCAGAACTATGCATAAAAAGGTAAAAGTTCTGAAAATAAAATTAAACAAAACACTTAAAAATACTTATATATATATATATATATATATATATAAACGCCCAAGAGCGAATTTTATTGAAATTTAAAAGGTACATAAAGGTTGTATGAGAGGATACAATAAAGACGCCCTACCAATACGATACACAGACACTAACATCCTAAAAAAGATAGACATAGATAAAACTCTAAAATTCAAAACTCGCAGAAAACAAGTTGCTAGGGACGAGCCAGCTTGGTCCTGCCTCTGTCTCTCCCTCTGGTTCTAGGAACAGAGCCAACTAACAATTGCTGAGTGTCGTGCCATTGCCCGAAGTTACTAAAGTATCATCCATTAAGTTCCCAAGCTGGGGTGTGCCTCCATTCTTCTTTTTCTTCCTAGATGTATATACTTGTCATTCCTCATCCGAAGATTGACTCATCTGATCAGTGTGATCAACAGATTGTCGGGCATGTAGAAGAGGATGAGCCCATAGCTCCTTACTACCAGTAACAACATTCTCATTCTGAAGAGATGGTAAACATGTCTCCTCAGCACCTGATGCTTTCTGAGGATGTGGAGCTGTGTAACTATCCTAATTATCGGACTGAAGAAAAATGACCGAAGAATATCCTTTGGAGGTAAGGATCCTGCACTATTACTTTCAACAGTGATAGAGATTGTAGGATGCCCAAGTGAACTATTTGCCAATACATCAATCGGAAGAACATAAACAGAATTGTCTCTGGTAGTGGGAGGGAGAGGTGGCATCGTGTCAACCAGTGTTTCAATAGTCTGTGGAATGCACTCGGGAGCGTTGTCTCCAGTAGTGGGAGGGAGAGGTGGCATCGTGTCAACCAGTATTTCAACAGTCTATGGAATGCACTCGGGAGCGAAAAAGGGACAAACATGAACATTTTTACTTGGAGGTTTTAGATTCAGATGCAAATGATAACATTGAGAAAGTGAGTGTCCAAACATACGGCAGTGGGTGTAATAAGGAGGTATCTGTTCAAGTTCTGTTTGCTGCCAAAATCCCTGATGCTGTGTACCAATCCATATCTCCCGAAAAAGGTAAAGTAATATCTCGTTCTATCAAAATTATAGCTTCAGAAGGTCGAGTCAGATTCAATATAGACGTATCAATTTTGAGAGGTTTACCGTATATCATCGCTTAAGCGAAGAGGAACTCTTGATCGTAAAGGTGGACCTTCAAACCTGGGAAGCGCAGCCAAACA
>NW_018223052.1:5123-10690 GCF_001263595.1 Phalaenopsis equestris
ACCCGGAAAAGACAGTAGCCACGAAAGCACGAAGACGATGGAGTGAAAGCCGGAGGTTAAAGCTGGGTTTCGCCATCGGGCAAAACCCTAACAGAGCTCGCCGCCATCAGGAATATTTCATATATATATATATATATATATATATTGGGAAAAGAGCAACAGTGGCTCCATACGTGTTAATATAACGAAAAAGGTAGAAAATTTAAAGGAGGGAGGAGCCCCGTCTTAAAAGACCAAAAATACAATTAAACACACCCCTTGAGGTTCCTCCTCCCACAGTACAACTCACGCAAAAAGAAAACATCAAAATTACAGGTATACCCAAGCCAAAGAAAACAAAATCCAAAAATAAGTAAACTTGTGCCCATGTATAACGGAAAAGAGAAAGAAACAACAAAAAATTGACAACAGGAAAGTCCTAATCCTCTGGAACACTTCAGCGAGCAACATTGCCGATTGATATGTCGGTCAACTGAGCAGAGAAAACCCAAGAGCAGGGAACCAACGAGAACTGTGTGAGCAGGAAAGCCAAGGAGACAAAACCAGGAAGGATGCAAACCAAAACCTGCCAAGAAAAAAGAGACCGCAAAAGGGAAGGTGCAAACCAAACCACCGTACAGAAAAGAGAGCCCCCAGCCATAAAGCCGAGCAGCACAAATGTTAAACTCTAACATACGACAAATCCAGGCTGTCCCCGGTGAGGAGAAGTTTGAGAGGAGCAGGGGGATAAATACCAACATAATACGCCTGGGAGTTGCACTCTCTATGGATGAAACTCCAACTCACTTCCAAGTGACTTTCAGAAATTAAAGCATAAATACGTTTGAAGGTGCATATAATATTCTAAAGAGGATGAGAGATATCCAATAGTATATCATAGAGCATTTTAGAATCATTATCCACCTCAATCATGTGAAAATTAAAACCACTTGCCACCGTTAAGGCTAGAAAAATCCCCCAGCATTCCGTGGGTAATGGATTGTTAGCAGCAACAGGAGAAGTAAAGTAACATATACACTTACCTTCAGAATTTCTAAATATGCTTCCAACCGCAGCATATAAATGGTTCCAACTACCACCCACATTTACTTTAACACATCAAGAAGAAGGGGGAGCCCGCCTGATTAAACGAGGGGGCCTAAAATTTGAAACATCATTGGAACCAACCCTGAGGACCTTAGTGTAATATGCCAACACATAAGAAACAGTCATAGAAGCAGTAGGAGGAGATGAATTATATTTAAAGTTGTTTCTCGAAGTCCAAATAAACCATGGGACCAGTAAAGGAAGGGGAAACCGTCCCCCCTATCATTGAAACCCTTCCATTGCCACAAATAATTATTTAATAAGCCTCTATGTATCCAAGGGATACCAAAATGTAAGTCCAAAAAGTTCCAAATATTTAAAGAGAAAGCACATTCAAAAAATATGTGTTTCGAATCTTCCTCGGCAACTTTACACATAGGGCATCTCGAAGCCAATTTAAGGCATTTCAACTTACAAATGCATCAATAGAAAGTAAAAAAGAGAAAAAACGCCAAAGAAAAAAGGATATAGAGGGAGTTAAAAATTTGTGTCAAATCCATTTTCCCCAAAACCAATCCCGATTTGAATGTGAAGTGTCATAGATTAACTTGCAAACCAATTGTGAAGTGTTCCTCTTCCACACGGGAAAATTCCTGCGAGAAGGGGTAATAGTTATAGAGTTAATATGCTTAGCATTTTGCTCCCCCACAATAGAACAAAGTTTGGTGAAATTCCAGGCATCTTGAGAAAAGAAATCCGAAACTAGTAAGTTGTTAGTATGGGGAGGATGAGCATATTCAGAGAGATAAGACAAATCCCAATTATCATTCCAGAAAGAGATGTTACCGTCACCAATATCTTAGCAACAGACCTGACATTAACAACAGCTTTCCAGATACGAGAATCACCAACCTTCCAAAAAACTTGGGAAGGGTGAGATAAAACAGAATATTTCTGATGCATTAAAGAGACCCATAGAGATGAGTTCGTTCTAAATTTAAACCAAAGTTTGCAAAGATTTATTTCAACCGTATGTTTCAAGGCTTTGAAGCCAAAACCGCCAGCCTTCTTAGCCCTACAAACCCTTTGCCAAGAGCTCCAAATCCTCTTAGCACCATTCCCCACCCAAAGGAATTTATTAAAAAGCCTCTCCATAACATTTATAGAACTTTTCTTAGGATTAAAAACCTGCAAAACATATAGAGGAATACTCTGTAGCACGCTAGAAAGCAAAGATATCCTGCCCCAAGTAGAAAAGAAAATATTTCTCCAATCGTTAATTTTACGCTTGATTTTATTGATAACATCATCCATATGTATTTGTTTTCTCTTTCCCCTAATCAAATTAACCCCCAGGTATTTAAGAGGGAGAGACGCATAATGATAACTTGTATAAGAGACCTCCCAAAGATAAGATGTTGCTTAACTTGTTTGCCAAAATACATCTGACACTTCACAATTAAAGAAAAGACCCAAACAATTCTGTAAGTCATTTAAGAGTCCCGTTAATTGTTTTAAAGCAGGTTTAGAGGCATTAGCAAAAATAATAACATCATCAACGTACGCAAGGTGAGAAACCTCCATTTTAGCCTTATGAGAAAACTATGTGTGAGGATGTATCAGCTGGAAATGATTGAGCAATTCTAGAAAGATAACCAAAGGCTAAAATGAAAATAATAGGGGAGAGAGGGTCCCCCTGTTTTATGCCTCTATAAGCTGTGAAAAAACCATAAGAGTTACAATTAACCAGCACGGGGTAATAGTTGTTAGTCAGTCATCTTTTAATCAATAGGCAAAAACCGAAATTGAAACCTCTGGCCCTCAAAATGTTGATGATGAAATCCCAATTAATAGCATCAAAAATTTTCTTGATATCTAATTTGATAACAAGGTTGTCACCCCTGCATTTTTTATCGAGATCCTGTAAAATTTCATGGGCTATGAGGATATTGTCAGAAATATCACGACCTTTTATAAAAGTCGATTGATGAGGAGAGATGAGAGAAGGAAGATGAGGCCGAAGGCGAGCAACAATCAATTTGCTAATGATTTTATAAACCACAGAAGTGAGCTAGATGGGATGGAAATTCTTCCAATGCGTTTTATCATTTGATTTAGGTATAAGAACAATCAAAGCGACGGTGAAATACTTTCCAGGGTCTTCATCCTGACAGAAACTTTGAATCGCGAGAACCACCTCTTTCTTAATGATGTCCCAGCAAGAAATATAAAAAGCAGAAGTGAAACCGTCGGGACCAGGAGCCTTTTGGAAAAGAATATCTTTGAGGGCAAAGAAAATTTCCATCTCAGTGGGGGGATCAGATAAAGAGGAAACCATATCTCTATGATCATCAAACATTTTCGAGAGAATATCAGTGACTGGGTGAGCCTCTTGCATAAAGAGAGGTAAAATAAGCAGCAACATTAGAACCAATTTGATCAGCATCAGTGAGGACAACACCCTCATCGGTAACAATCTTAAGAATGGAATTGATATTCCGACGGTGTTTGATGATGACGTGAAAATATTTAGTGTTTCAGTCACCATTTCTAAAATGAGTGTCATAAGCTTTCTGTCTAAGGAAATCTTCCTCAATAGTGATTTCCTCCAAGAGAGGATGGTGAGCATGGGCTAACTTAGCAACAAGATCAGGAGTGTCGATCACCTGTGCCTCCAGTGCATCCACCTCCTGTTGGGCTTTCAAAACCCTGGAATGTACATTGCCAAAAATATCAAAATTCCACCTCTTTAAGAAAGAAGCCACCTTCTTATGTGATTGTCATAAAATAAACCAAGGGCTGCCACTCCGCGAAACCCAAGTTTGTTTAATCAAATCAGGAAAAGTAGAATGAGAAGTCCATACATTAAGAAATTTAAAGTGATAGCGAGCAGGTTTAGAATGAAAAGCCAACTAAGCAAAATAGGATTATGATCTGAAGCAGTATGGTTAAGATATTTGACATGAATAAATTATAATAGCCCAACAAAGAGGAGTTGCCCCGAAATCTGTCTAATCTCTGCATAAGAAGGCCCCTCCTCCAGATATAGGGAGGACCCGAGAAACCTAAATCATAGAGGTCTGCATCTGCAATATGCTCACAAAAACGGTTAATAAGATTTGTATCAACTTTAGCACCACCCCTTCTCTCTGAAGGTCATATTTAGATCCCCTTTAACAAACCAATTATCAGAAATAGTAGCACCCATTTGAATAAGCTGTTTCCAAAGAAGTAATTTATCCTATAATAAAGAACTGGGGTAAATAAAGGTAGCCCAACCATGAAAATTCTCCATTTGATAATGAATTAGAACATATTGCACATTATCATCTATAATGTTGAAAGTGATATCCTTTTGCCAAAAGAGCTAAATTTTATTGTTTTGATTACTATAATGCATGTAACCCTTAAATTTTTTGATGATATCCTCTTTATGAACCAACACAAACGGCTCCAAAAGAACAAAAATGT
Organism: Phalaenopsis equestris; assembly: GCF_001263595.1. Lineage (NCBI taxonomy): Eukaryota > Viridiplantae > Streptophyta > Magnoliopsida > Asparagales > Orchidaceae > Phalaenopsis > Phalaenopsis equestris. The sequence goes on from NW_018223052.1 coordinate 9,621, forward strand.
CTGGCTTATGGACCCTACATAAATGTTTTAAACGATTAAAGGAGTGGGGGTCCGCCACTCTAATGTTCCACACCTCATACTAGAATTTTAAAAATTTTGGCCCATAACACCCTCCATCCTAGCAATCCTAGGGGAAAGATGTAAGTGCTCACCCTCAGAATGATATGTGACATCAATATTGTTTGAATATGCCATATTAGGAACTTCTGATTTCCTTCTACCTCATTTCCTGCTATGAATTGTCCATTCGGATTCCAAAGCTAAAGCAACCACAACAGTTGGGTCAGGCGGTGGAGTAATAGAAGGTATTGTAGTGTGTTGTGTAGGTAGTTGTGGGGAATCCTGAATGTGTGTGTGTATATATATGTGTGTGCATCTATATATATTATTACTTAAAAGTATTTTTAACACACAAATAAGCACTTATACAGGTAAATGACACTACAATTTTCCTAAAATAAGTCTACAGTTTAACTAAAATTTCTAAGTTAAAAGTTTCATTTCTTTCCCGGCAACGACGCTAAAAACTTCACTGCTTTCTATGCTGGTAATATAATTTTATGTGTTTGTACCAGCTACTCCTAATGACGTAGGTATTACTAATTTTAAAATATATTTTCTAATTATTGATTTCAAAAATTCAATAAGATAAAACGCAAGTGCACGTATCGTTCATGTGATATAAGACTTTCTTCTAATCCCAAGTATCAATCACACGAAGAAGGAAAAACTCTTTTATAGACTTAGTAAAACTCTGCATAAACAAGTAACTTATCTACAAATTAAGATTTATGTGTTAAAAAGAGTACTTATACCTACCAATTCTCTTTCTAAAATTAAAGAAAATGCTAAGTATTTTTAAACTAACTTTACGTAGAATAGTTCAAATTATATGTAAGTCATTCCCTTGCAATGAGATCATAATCAGTGTAAGAATCAATTTTTTATAAATTTAAAAGTAGTTTTGTGACAAATAGGAGCACACATATTTTTTACGATTTTCCGCGTGCATAAAGAATATTGACTAACCTAGAGTTAAATTCCTAAATCTTTAATTATGTTGGGTAGAT
>NW_018223053.1:0-540 GCF_001263595.1 Phalaenopsis equestris
AATACTTATATTTTTAAGCATATATAAAGTCGCTAACATAGTTCTCCCCAAGTTTTGATAAATCCAGATGCTAATAAATTTAACCAAGCTTTGGTTTTATCCCTGAAGGAGAAAGTCTAAGTCTAACAACATCATTAGACACTTTGTCATATTTAAAAGTAGGACATATTTCAAGAAAAATAGCAATATGTAAGTTAGAATCTTCAGTAGGTGTTCCTCCAAACTGATTATTTTGTACGATTTGAATAATAACAAGTTTAAGCTCAAATGAATTAGCAGCAACATTAGAATTTTGAATGGTTAAGTGATGTTGGATTAACATAATCTTTTAAAGGTCTTTGTCGATTTTCATTTATTTGATTATCTAAGTTATTCACCATTTTGGTTAAATTTTTTATTTTTTTTTTGTTCTCGAATTTTTCTAATAGTACGTTTTAATTCTGAATGGTAAGGTACTAAACCTTCAGATGCAATATTTCACATAAGATGCAATATTTCTTATAAGCAAATATAATAAGCAAAGAAAAATTTCTCAAAAAT
>NW_018223054.1:0-16466 GCF_001263595.1 Phalaenopsis equestris
TATGTTAGCAAAATATTTTGCTTGATAAAATTTATTAATTGCGGCTGAATCAGCCTCTAGATTAAAAAAGACGAGGAAATTGCCTGTTTGGCAAGTTTGTTAATTTGGATAATATAGTCATCATGTAGCTTGAGAAATCTGTTAGTCATGACTTTTGATTGAAGTTTTAATGTATTCAGCTAGCACAATACAAAATTGAATTCTACCTTCATGGAATTTTAATATATAAATCTAGTTTCCCATTCTCTTTTATTTTTGGAGGTTTATGAGAAAGAAAAACCAAAAAATTAAGTATATTAAATGATTCAGTAATACTCATTTGAGGAATATTGTCAGTTAATCAAACATTTTTATTGTCCAAATCAATGCATCCAGGATTGCAAAAACAAATTTGAGGGCTGTGATTGAGTACCATTCTAACACCTTCCTTCGCTTAGATTTTATAGTTCTATTTCTACAAAAGAAATGAAATTTTCAAAAGATGGGATCAACATTCAACAAGAAAATATCATTACCAGCCCTTTTGATAAGCATTAAAAAAAAAAAAGGTTCAGGGTCAAAAAGAAAATAGGAATTGAGGGGGATAAAGTGAAAAATGAAGCACATAATTTAACAGTTTTATAGCCTCTAAAAATGTTTGAGCCATATTCAACTCCAAATCTTTCACATCCGACATCCTTTTCGAACACCGATTAATAAAACTACTCAAAGATTTACCTGTCTATAATCTCATTAATGATTTCTAAGCACATGCGAATTGTATCACAGATATTTACTTGAAGTTATCAGACATATAAGCATCATAGGACTGATTACTTGAAAGTCATGAAAAAGAATCTACATTCAATACATCGTTAAAATTTTAGTAATGAAATTGCTTATTCAAATATGGAAAATGATCAAAAGGATTGATCTTCCCTTAATAAGAATCAACCATCAGAATCTTAAACTTAATAAAAGGTTTTTGTTTTGCAGTCACTATTGAAAGAGCATCCATGAATTTTGACTGCTTTTTTTTTTTTGTTTTTGGGTAATAGGAGGAAAAAGGAAAAAAATCCTTCTTAACAATAAGGTTAGTTTGGTCTTCACAAGGGTTGAGAGTAATGCTCTAATTCCTATATGAGCCTTCTCCCAACAAAATGAAAAGATCAAGTTAGGGGTGTCAAAATTGATCTGCATGCCAACACCACTGGGACTCAACTCGAAAAATTCAATTTAGGGTTGAACCAAATATTTTTCGAGTCAGGTTCGGGTCAGAGAATTTAACCCATCTATTATTTGATTCGGGTCGAACCCAAAAACTCAACCATAACCTAAATAAGCACGAAAGTGGCTCGAATTCAAGTTAATGGGTCACGCTCAGTTTTGGGTATTTATTTTTTGACATGTTTGTTATTCGGTTTGGGTTTGCGTTCTCTATTCGGATCGGGTCATTTTCGGGTCCGACCACTAACCCGAATTGACACCCTTAATTCTTGTTGATAACTCCACGTGACGTGTTACCCTTGGGATTTGATCCAACTCATTTAGATCATCCATGCCAAATAGTAATAATAGTAGTGCATTCCTCAATTGTTCTCCATGCTCAATAAGTCTTTTATGTTATTTTATCCAATTTTGCATAACAACCTAACAAAATTCATGCTCATCGTACCTTTAAAAGTAGCCTCGACAAAAATGACTCAACAATCACAATGAATAGTTTGAAACTTCTATGCTATATAATTGACTACATTTATGCTTTTTCCAAAAATAAAATACAAAAATCTTACATCACAATGTATAGCTTGAAAAGTTCACTTCATTATGAAAATTACTTAAATTAAAGCGAAGTGATTGTCACATGAAAGCAGCCAATTGAAACGATGGTTTTGTTACATCAGCAAATCAAGTCATTACACAGGCAGAGTAAACATGGGAGTTGTTATGTCATCACATAGCTAAACATGCGTGTCGTTATGATCTCATCAGTTCAATCTATCACACATATTCAGCCGCCATAGCTCTAACTTGAACTTTAGCCTTCTAGGTCTTTGGTTATTACAAGTTAAACAAATATTTCCATCATGTTTCATTAGACCTAAGCAATATTTTGGTAGAGTCCATATGATTTCAACTAGCCAGAACTTTTGAGTGCGGCTGTGAACTAATCCTACCACCAACTGCAAATAAACTCTTGACAAATTCAACCTAATAATTGAGATAAAATTTTAAAACATATCATAATCATAAAAGTTATAATATCGCGCAATAATACTACTAAAGCAGCAAAAATAACAGCAGAAAATATTTCCTATATTATTTAAAATGGATTGCCTACATCACATTTCTACCACTTACTATAATAAACTTCTCCTATTACAATCCTGTCATGGATAACTCCAGCAACAGAAAACAATCCGCATATTAAAAAGAATTAACCCTCGGCTTCCCTTTCTTTGCAGAAGAGAAACGGTATGTATTTTATTAACCTAAAGATAAATATAAAGATCAAATCAAATTCACCTTCCCTTACCATCATCACAGCATGAAGCAGCCACCTGCTCCGCTTGAAAAGGAAGCAACTCCCCTGCGCGGCAGACACGCTTGAGCTCATTAAACCTGCAGAGATCAAAATTATGGGCCTTCATGAGCTGCTTTTGCTTGGTGGCAAAGCGGCTTTTGAAGAAGCCTTCAAAGGAAGGATCTGTGGAAGTCCTCATGAAGAACCCGTAGCCGGCCATGAAGTAGATGGAAGTAACGTAGAAGCAAATGGGTTCCATGACATCCCAGGAAAGCTCCCAAAACGTGAGTCGCATGAAGCCGGCTGTTTGAGCTGCTAGGAAAGCAAGGCCGCACCATAATTCTTTTCTTACTTTCGCCTCTGCCAGCTTGTCGATCATGGCCTTCTGCTGTTCCAGCTTTCTCAGCTCTTGCTCCCTCTGGTCATGCAGAGGGGAGAGAGAAAGGGGGATTGCCCGCTCGATTGCTCTAGCTACCTGTAGCAGAGGAAGACTAAGAGAAGGGAAAAAAGATGGGATTTCTCATCATCCAGTGTTCTATGGATAATGATAGTTCATATCCTTGAGAATATGATTACATTTTTTTTTTAATTTTGTATTATTCATCTAACAGGGAATACACAAATATAGAACAAGAAAAGATAACATGGAGAAAATTGATGATTTTAATCAAATAAATAAAGTAAAAGTAAAAGCCCTTATAAAACCAAGGAATGTAGGGATATCTAAAATTCATTATTTCTTAAATTCTCACTCAAATATCAATACTCATAAAACCGCCAACCCATGTTTTTCATTTTTATCAAATTCTCAATGGTTTGATCATGGCACACATAAATGCATCAGTACATAAATATCATGGCACACATAAATGCATCAGTTTGGTAGCTCAAAAAAAATCACCTGGGTGTTAGTTTTATAAATAGATATGTTTCAAGTGCTGAATATGAGATTGCCCCAAAGAATAATAATAAAGTTTAAAGCTAGATCTTGTGAAACTAGAGGCATATCATAGAGGAATAAGAAACAGCATGCTTGAAATAGGAGAACCAAAAAAAAATACATTATCAATACTTATGCTTCTAATTCGAAATAAAACAAATCATCAAAAAACTAACAAGGGGCATTAGCCTTTAATCTTGGTCAGTAAATTTTTTAAAGAAAAAAATAAATAAAATTGAGGTTAAACTTGTATCATTCACCATGCTATATAAAACAAAATTGAAAAATGAAAATAATTATGACATCAAAATCTGAAGACTATAAAAACTGATCTAAACGTCGGTGGACGGTAGCTTAGTAATCAACAATAATCTGCACATTTCTGACAAAATGCGTATTACTGGTTGTTTAATAAATTAGACAAATTCATGCACTTTTTAATATTATAACTTTATAAAACATAACATATAAAAAAATACATGTTAAATGATGCATAAACCATTTAACCAATTGAAATTTTTAATATTAAAAGAGTTCTTTGGATCGCAGCATGACTCAGCTTATCACTTTGATAAAAGAATGATTCTACTTTAAATATTCCTCATTCCAAAGCCGGCCAAGGAATTAGCTTTATTAAGAAGTACGACTAGTTTCCAAGATACTTGGCTTAAATATTATTATATTATTAAAACAAATAATTAATTAGTTATTAAGAAAAGATGTAGCTTTTTAAACACAAATTTATGCACACCCATAATATACAAATGTCAAACCTTCAGCCGAACCTCCCAATCAATTTTCATCAACATCCCACTATCTGTAATAAGCTAAGAGTATCAATTCACCAAAACTAACCATCCCACATTAGTAAAGGTATAAAATTGGTATTTCCACATTCAATACTTCATATAACAATTAATATTGCGGGTTGATATCAATCTGATTAGAAAAAGAAGTAATATTTTCCCAAGTAGTAAATCCACAAAGAAACAGAAAGTCTGCTCCCACTCATTTTTCCAGAATTTTCTAGCATGCAAAAATTGTAATAGGTAATATAAATATATAATTAAGGGGATGAAAAGTCAAAATACTAATTTTGCATCACAAAATTATTGATAGATTAATTTAAATTTTATAAATCAGTACATTATATATATATATATATATATATATTAAAAGCCCAAGGGCTGATATATTAAAGAAAAATGTATGGGGTAGAACAGGTAATTGGGCAAAAGATGTCGCTAATTCTGGCCTGAGGTCTCTCCACCCTTGGCTATCATTTTCAAACGGAAACCTTCCATTCTTCCTGTAGAGAGAAAATCATAGAAAGAAAACAAGGGAGGAAAACAAGATCAGACCTCGGCGATCCAAGACTGAAATTCGAGCTTCAAGGAAATAAAAAATTTCTCAATCATTCTCACATTATAAGAAAGCATTAAGTAACAAAATAAAGCAAATTTAAGGATTTCGATCTCCACCTGATCGGGCTTGAGAAAAACGACGTTTCCGATAACAATTACCGCCGCGGACTCATCCAGAGACCGAGCGAGCTTCGGTCCCTGCTCCTCGCTCGAAACCTCGCAGCAGATCCGCAAGAATTCCGATAAAGACACGAAGCTCTTTGGATTCTCCCTTAACCTCGACCTGACCAATTCCATCTGCGACGCCTTGAGCACTTTTCTCACCTCCTCCATCGTCATTCCCATCGCACCTCGTTTCTCCTCTTCCCCCTCAACAGAAATCGGATGAGGTGAAGATAGAATGTCTCTCCGTAAATGGTAACCGCTAGGCTCCGATATCCGATCGAAGAGCTTCACATCCAAAGGCATCCAGATCCGGTCAGGCGGCACCGCTTCCTGAAAAATGGGCCTCCACAGGATCCAACGATTGCCCGAGTCCGGTAATAACCTACGAAAAACTGAGCCCCGTGCTTGCGTACCGGCATCGCCGGCGCCGGACCTAATCTGCACGGAGTAGTTCTTCACGGCATCAAGTAAGCGGTGAGCTATCGATTTCCCAAACGCCATTGCTCTGATTTTATTCGCAATAGAAGACGAACCAGACAAAAAGATCCCGTAGGGTTTCGAATTTATAAAGAAAGCCGATGTTCGGTTTTATGCCGATATACTCACAAAATACCGCGCTATTTTGAATTAACCGCGTTTTAAGTTACGATCCATCTCGAATATTCTTTTGTTCTGGCCACAATATGTAGCCGCACGCGCGCCACGAGAAAGGTTAAAAAAGCATCTCGCGCGATACGAGAGCGTGGAGAGATGGATGAGAGGCTCGTAGACAATGGAATCCAGGTATCCGTCCGATCCCCATCGGACGGATAGATGAATTATTGCAGCTGTTAGATTTGTTTTGGCCGAGTTTTTGGGTAGCAAATCGCATTGAGAACAGATTCTTCGCCATGCGTTGATCTGATCTGTTAGATGATGACACGTGGCTATTTATGTGACTCCGATTTCGTGGTGGATGACGTCAATGGATTTTAGCATGCCCAATTTTCTTTTTTTTTTTTTTCCTTTTTTTCAATGTGGCCAAAAAGATTAGACACGTGAATGGAGAAGAGAAGATGTTAATCATCTAAAATATCTCAAACTATTTTTGGCCATCTAAAACTTATTAATATTATCTTCATAAAAAAAAATCCAATTTTTATGATGATAAAAAAATCAATATATTTTTCTTGAATCATATTAGGAGATAAATTTTAAATTTAATGATTTATATTTAAACATATTACAATTATAACAATTAATTATACTTTTAGATAAATGATGACTAATTAATTAAAATTTAATTCCTTATCTCAAAAAAAAAATTTTAAAGAGAATTTAAAGTATAACTAATACTCCAGATTGCAAGAAAATGGATAGGTAATCAAGAGGAACTAATTTTGAAGTGAATTAGTTAGCTAAATCTATATTTTTTTCAACGTTTTCATAGTTCTAACACTGCTTGAGAAGTATTCATGAACTCCTATGGCATCAGATTACTCATTTAGACATCTAATCACAACTCATAAACCTAACTATCTAATACTCACTCATTTATCAATATTATTTATTCATTAACATTTCCTACCCCTTTAAACAATTTATTTTTAAACTTTTTACTATAATAGGTATAATACATTATAATGAAAATGGGACCATCACAAGTCATCTTCAAGTTGTCAAAACCTTTGTCAAATTTCATGACGAAGCTATTAATAAAATAGGATAGGTCTATAGCCAAGTTAAGATCGATTCCAAAAATTAAAATTAGTTTTTTAAATGGCATCTTCCTATATCAAAAATTGATTGAATTAAATTTATGATTTCTTTCAATATTTTTAAAATTTTTGATTTAATGCTTTTGGACCATACATGTTAGGCTATAGGGAAAATCCATAATTTGGACTAATATTAAGATAAGAAAAATCTTTCCAAAAATATTCATTTAATTTAATTTGTTTTTTTAGAATTTTAATTTGAGATTTAATTATTCCTCATTAAATTTAAGTATGAAAAAGGGATTCAAATCACAAAATTTCATTTTGAAAATTTAATATGGAACTTATTGGATATGAAACCATTATAAGACTTTAGATTCTAAAAAAATTTCGGATGAGAAGACATGTTTTGATATCTAAAGGGTGCTTTACCAGTGTAGGCTTTATCAATGCAGAGAGGACCAGTTATTGAGATTTGCAAAGGCCTGTCATCAGATCCTACAATGGATAGATGTGTAATATTGGTGTTAAGATAGTTGCTTATCCAACAATCATTAGCTAAAAATCTATCCCGCCTCTCCCATAATTTGCCCGTTCTCCAAGTTAATTTGGCACCTTGGTACCCTGAATCATGTAGGCTAGCTTATTAAATATTATTATTGAATCTGGTGATGGTATTGAGATCAGGTGGACTGGCACCCTTTTTTTAGTAGGTGAAATGATGCAGTTGAAGTCCCTATCAATAATGCAACCTGTTGACATGGATTGGCTAACTTGAATCAGCTCCTTTCAGAGGCCTTTCTGGTCAGCTTTAGTGCAGCCAACATACACAAAAGTAGCAGTACTGGTCTTCCCATCAATGTTAAAATCAAGATGAACAAATTGAGGGTGGTTAATCAAGATAGACCAGGTGACTTCCTTCTTGAAAAAAATCTAAAATTTGTTATGTGTATTGACAAAGTGTTGAAATCGAGAGAGCTTTTGATAAATTTTTGTGGGTATTTAGAGATCATAGGTTCCAAAATGGCAATGCACCAAAATTTATGCATCCTATTGAGTTGGAGGAATTTGTTAAGGAAGTTGAGATTTGCAAGTCCCCTAACATTCTATCATAGAAGTTTAATCATGATGAGTGGATTTTCTCCTCCCTCTAGTTCTAGGGTAGGAAACTAGTAGAGAGTAATAAGAAATTTGGTTGTCATCTTGAGGGTTTTTGTATTCAAGTAATCCTTTCTTTTTCTTCTTAGTTTTCTGAATTTTCTATTCTTTTTCGAGAGCATGTCCCATATGCTCAATTAGAAGATCTTCAATGGAGCATTAGCTTGAGGTAAGCTATTTTGAGATTCTACAATTTTCTGACTATTTTCTATTTCGACAGTGTGCTCTAGAATACTCACATTTTGTAAGTCCTTTTCCCTGCTTGGTTCACCGCACCCCATGTCAGAGCCAATCTATGCAGGTAAACTATCCATATTAGGATTGGTGACAACTTTCAACTCATCAGGGGGATTAACATTTGTATCAATGATCCATTTTAAAATTACGTATTTTATATGGACATGTTATACCCATTTTTTATGATATTATGCTTTAAAGAAAGGTATTTTGTGTGTTTTTGGTTACAGGTACAAGAAAAAGAGTTTAGAGCAAAAAGGAGCAAAAATATATCAAAAAGAAGCAAAATGGACCGAACTAAGAAAAATTATCAAATCTGTCGAACTGGCGCCTAAGCTCCAGATAAAGATCGCTGCTGGCGCTTAGGCGCGACATTTTTGGCGCCTAGGCTCCAGAGTCAGTTTCTAGAGATTAATTAAATGAGGAAAAATTTTGAAGAGATTTTTGAAGCAACCCTTGATGGTTTTTGAAGCTCTATAAATAAGGTCTAATTCTAAACATGAAGGGAGAGTTCTAGAGTCATTTTAAGAAGGAGAGGCACCCATATAGAGTGGGCGGCCACCTTAGGGAGGTTTTGTAAGTCTTTGTGATTTATGGATTTTGTTGAGTCTTGTAAGAGTTTATTGGAGTCATAGAAGTCAAAGAACTTCAAAGTAGTGATTGGGGAAACATTTCAGATAAGTGTTTGTATCTTTTTCTTTAAGTATTGTACTTTGGATTTGAGTTTTAAAAATATATTTTATTTTGTTATCCCCATGTGCATGAGTTGTTTTTCTGAGTGGTTTTCTTCTTTCTCCTTGCAATATGAAGTAATCAAGTGGTGGTTTTGATTTTTTTTAGAACTTCTTTTATTTCAAAATTTTGTGATGATATTTTACACGGTCCTTCATTTACTTTACAAATTGCTCATTTGTATTAAACTTAAGGACCCCAGAGGGCTAAGATTTCTCTAACTCCTGAGTATCACATTTCTGAATTTTCGAGGGGTGTTGGCACTATTTTAGGTTGTGGAGTTGCCCGTTCGAAGCTGTCGGCCGCTAGAATCGAAATCTTGTTGCACGCTTCGGAAGAACGTTTTAAGTTACATATACATATATAAGTTTTAGAAAAATATGGAATCAAACTGAACCCATATTTTTTCATAGTTTAAATGAAAGAGTGTTGTACCTCAAGCCCTGTATCTATCCCGAAGGATAAACACAAAACTTGAGAATGAGGCTCGATCAAATAAACTAAGAAATACATGACATCCATTTGATCTGTGAAATCGTTTTATTTGCCGACAATTTCCCCTATTTAATATAAAAAAATTAAATAAGGTTTATATTAAGCTGGGTTCGAACAAGCTTCCTATAAGGACAAGCTCCTATAGTTACTTACATCTTAGATAATCGAAGCCACTTAAGAAAACTCTCGATAAAAATCAGGAAGCATTATCTTCAAGGAGGTCAAAGAATAGGAATTTTCAATGATATTAGACAAAGAGGTGTGAAAAGAGATTAGCTCAAATTTGAAACATTTATTGTAGAATCCAAAGGAGGAAGAACTAGGGGATGTCATAGATCCAGAGGAGATCCTATTGTTTGGCTTCAGTTTTGAGGAGAAATTATTTAAGTATTTTATCCTGCATATTTTATTATTTTAGGGCCTACATTTGTGCGAAACGATCACACAAATAGCCTGGAAGATGTGAAGATTTAGGTCGTGACGGACGACAACATTAGAATCCTGACGACAACGGTCGTGACGGACGACAACATCAGAATCCTAAGGCAAGTTAGGGATTATATTGTATAGCAGAGTTGTACGAAGACCTAAAGATGAGGTGAGGATTGATGTTGCATAAGTAGACAACCTCAAAATCTTATGGCTTGATTGTTTAATTCCAAGGAAGGAATTGGTTTAACAGGGGAAGACATGTTTTGTTGTTGAAGATGGTCGTGCTGCCCACCATGCTAGCACCAAGCTCCTTGTCGTGACGTGTTTGTGTTTTGTAGTGTATCAAGTTATGATGTCAAATCAGATGACCCTATGATTGTAGTTCTTTAAAAGATTTATGGGGGCATGTTAAAGTTGATTAGAGCGACACCGGTTAGGATCCTATGATTCCCTCATTCTGGTACCTCTATTTTCTATTGGATTCACTTAGTCCAAATGAATTTACTAAACTCAACTTAATGAGTTCCATAACTTCATTTAGACCGTGGGAAGCCTCGTTAGCAACTGTAGGTTACCTCCTTCGCGGGATTCCCGATCATCCAATAGAGACGTCTTAATTTAGTTGTAGTTAAGATTTTTTATGATGTTTGTAATTAAATTTTGTGTTTTATATTTTGAATGTTGTGGAGGGTGATTAATTTATCTTGGTTGATTTTAGTTTTAGTTTTGGTTTTGGTTTTGTGGCTATCCTGATAATTTTAGTTTTCATGCACGGTGGCGTCGTTGTTTAGCATGCAAATTTGTAGGTATAAAAGTACAGTATGAAAGTACAATAAAATTGTAAAAGTGTACCTGACGAGTCTTCTCGTTCCACCACCTGAAACTCAAAATGCATGTAAGGGCATTTTATGTAAAGTGGAAAAATAAGGTTCTGGTGATCTACCAAAATCCTAAATTATATCTTGGTGAGCACTTATTAATTTTACTAAGGATGATTTCATTAAGCAAAACATATTAAGTTTAGTAGACCTCCGAGGTATCCAGCAGGTCAGGAGAGAAAAGCAGGTCCATGCTTTCCCCTCACCGCCTGGGGAAAAGTCTCGAACTCATTTAAACTTATTATGTTGCTTAATAATTTATCTTATAAATATTTCTAGTGTTCAATGAACAGTGATGTTTCAATTATCCCTAAGAGTAGGGTGATTATCATTTATCATTCAATTTGAGAATTATGTAGGTGAACCCTTAAAGGGGTAAGTTAGTGTTATTAAGAAACTTAGTCAACTTTGGTTTTAACTTGGGCTTGTAGTGTTTCAAAGGTGTTCAATTTCTAGTTACATTCACTTTTCTAATCTTCATTTAATTAAATTTGATATAACTTAGATCACTACTAAGCCCTTAAGATCCTGGTGGATGTCTTATCCATTTTTGAAGACATTAAATTTTAAGCGATAATAATCATAAAAACATTTGAATGTCACTTGAGCACCAGATAGGGGTATTAAATTTGTGAGTTATTAACACCCAAAACTATACCCCTAAGTCCAGGATCATTCAATTTGGTAGTCTCCCAAATTTTAATCGTCAAGGAAATTTCAAATTTATCCTTTAATAGGAAAAAGTGAGATTCGTTTCTACTAATTAATCCTTTGTATTTCAATCATCCAAATATTTTAATTTAGAACAAAGGTTTCCCATTTCCCCTTCTTAAATTAAGCTTAAATGTTAATTAAGGCTAAATTTCTAAAATTACACTTTTGCCCCTAAGGCTATATCACTTCATAATTCATTAAATTTAATTCAAATTAAATTTAATTCAAATGTATTCCAAATGACTTTAAATTTTTCATCCAACCTTACTCATGGGTCAATTAAGACATCAAAGGAGAAAATGTGATTTTTCAAATTTTAATTTAATTTATATATTTATTTTCATGAAAAAATAAGATTTTCAAGGAAAATTCAACAACTTGACCAAGGCAAAGCCTAATCCCTTAAAATTTTTACTAGAGGTAGACTTAGACTAGAAAAAGATTTGGACCAAATTTCATGATTTTTTGAGTTTTATTTGAGTTGTAAAATTATTTTAAATTCTGGAGTATTAATTAATTATAAAATTTTCTTAATGTGGAAAATAAGTTTTATATTTTTATTAAATCTCTCTGAAGTCAACAAACCGAGAGGAAAAAATTTTACATTTTTTTGATTTTTTCTTTGAATTATTAGAATTTTTTAAGTGAAAGATTAAGAAAAAATTTTTTTTAGCCTTTTTTTAAAAAAAAAATTATTTTAAGATTTAAAATTCAATATCTTTTATTTAGAAAACCAGGAAAAATATTCTAATTATTTTTAAGTGATTAGGAAACGAGTGCTTAGGAAGCAATTTAGAACATTTACATTACTTTTATCAATTTTTTTATTTTTATTAATTTTCAATTATTTAAATATTAAAAGTAGGCTTAAAAATGAAGTTTTTATTTTAATTACAATTTTATTTTTAGAAAATTTCTATGATCACAGAGAACTCCCAAAATCAATTTTATAAATTTTTGAGTTATATTTTAATTATTAAAAATCATTTTCATGTCAAAATGACATTTAACTTAGAAAATCAATTTGAGTTATCAAATGAGCTCCAAATATTTTAAAAATTTTATGGGGAGTTATCTGAACTTTAAATCACAATGGAGATTTAAAATCAAGTCATTTAGATGTTTATATTTTCCAAATTAATTTTCTTTGTGTTTTAGGGGTTTTGTACAAATTAGGTGTATTCCTAATAACGTAGCTCATGAAATATTTTCTAAAGGTTTCTCTAGTCACAATAGACCTTCCAAAATTTTCTTAGATTTTCCTAAGCAACATGCAAATTATTATGATTAATTTATACAAGTAATAGGCATAAATTTGAAAAAATATGAATCTCTGTCTAGAGGTCTTCTCTGACTTTGAAAAAATCAGAGAATATCCCCCAAGACAGAGGCAACAACATGCCAAAATATCAAGCCATGGTGAAATTTTTACATGGATGGAGAGTTAAAATACTCAAGTTAGTATTTAATTATTTAAAAAAAATGCATCAAATAAACTTCAAACCATTTTCACATTGTTCTCCTCTGTTCACTGAGGACTATTATATTTTTATTTTATTTTTGTGATTTTTCTACACCAAGACATGAATTTTTAAAGATCAGACATTTAAATAAATCAGGAAATACCCTATTTTTCTATTTAAACACCCGACGCCGCACAATCATACAACGCTTCCGAAAACACACGTGGTGCGCTCTAGTTGGAGCCGCCTTCCACGTAGCCACTGACTCGGCCCGCGCTTTATGAACCATGCTCCCATCCGGCGCAATCAAAGCCCTCAATTTGATACAGGCGTGATCCAACGGCTCCGCGTCATTGTCCCTAAATAGAGTGAATTGTCCCCAAATAGAGTGAACCCGTGACCATTAATATTAAAACCCTAAGATCTCACTCATTTCTCAACCAAATGACCTTGGGTTTGATCCTATGGACTCAGACGAACACATCCATATGATAAACATGTCATTAAACTAACCATAATCAAATGGAGAATCAAAATAGGATCAAAAATAGGGGAAGTTCAATACCTTTACTCTGAGAAAGGGAAGCTTCAATCAGAGGTGTTCGTCACGTTCGTAGAGGTCTAAGGAGGCTAGGGATTTAGCCTCTAGTCGTGGTGAAAGGTCTAGACCCAAATTCGATCAAGGCCGAATTTGGGTGTTGATTAATATCTAGTGTAGAGGCTCTCTGTGAGGGGGGTTTACTGGGGCTTTGTCTTCTTTCACTGTGGTGAAGGTGTGGGTGAGTTTAATTTGATTTTTGTGCCCTGTGGAGGTGTGGAGAGTTCTGTCCTGTCTCTGACAAGATTTCAGCTAAAAAATTGAACTCTGGTAAATGGGGATTAGGGCAAGGAAGTGGTTGGGTTTCACTGAGGAGGTCTCAAAGAGGCTATGGGAGCAATTTAGAGGGGTCTCCTTAAGAAAATTTTAACACTTCTCTGTTGGCCGTGAAGGGGCCATTCTATAGCCATGGCCTGAGAGGGGAGCTCAGGGTCTGGTCTTGGGTGCAAAGGCTTGCTTAGGTGGAGGGCTGAGGAGCTCTAAAGTCTAAATAGGGTGAGGTGGCCTATAGGTAAGGTTGAAATTGGGTTTGATTTGTCCTTGGGGCTCTCAATTTTGTCATTTTTTGATGACTAGGTCGGCCGCCAAGGCCAGAGGAGGTGACTAGGAAGTCAGGTGAGACAGGGGGAGGCTTAATTATGATTTACCCCCAAGGGTTAGTGATGATGAGAGAAATTTTTTATTAAGGCCCAAAAATGGGCATGAATCCCTTAATTTATGGATCCATTGGTCCATAGCTTGCTTCGGTTGGTTTAGTGTTGCTTATTTTAGTCCAAAGGAAGAGCTTAACGGCTGTGGAGTCACAAATTTGGCGACTTTAGGGTGGTTAGGCCAATTTTGGTATATGGGTTCAAGTTGGGTCCAAACGACCAAAGGTTGGATTTGGGTTAGGCTAGCCATGACTTTGAGCCCAAATGATTGATTAACATTGTGTAGATGATTGTAATTTGAAGGATTTTGGAAATTTGGTCACTTTGGGCATGTTGGGCTAGATTTTGGTCTAGATTGGGCTAGGCTTGGGCTAAGTCCAAATTGATTATTGAAAATGGTCAATAGGAATGTCACGAAAAGTTTTCAACATAAATTGGGTGCCAAATTTGGGGTTAGGGCAATCAATTTGGTGAAATTTGGAGACATAGCCAATTTGAAGGAAATAGGGGTTTTTGGACTTGGGTCAAAATTAAATGAAATTGAGGTTTCACCAAGGCCAATTGAAGGTCAAGTTTGATTTGTAAGAATGTTATAAAGAGTTTAGGATTCAAATTGAGGCCAATTTAGTAAGTCATGGGTTCAATTTGGGGTTCAATTGGGGGTTTGACCTAGATCAAAATTAGTCTCAAAGAATGGGCCAATTGAGCTTGGATTTGGTTTAAATTAGTCATATGGGAGGTGAATTTGAGTTCAAGATTGAAATTGGGGAAGATTGGGACCAAATTGATGGACATTTGAGATAAATTTGGGGAAATTGGGCCTTTATAGGTAATTTGGGGGTTTTGGTCAAAATGATCAAATTGATCAAATTGGGTCCAATTGAGCGGTCCAAATGGGTTTTGGAAACATTTGGAGTGATTTTGGAGGTTTTGGGAAAGTTTAGGGTGCCAAGGGTATTTTTGTATTTTTAGCCATTTTGGGGGTATTTTGGTACATTTAGAATTTTTGGGCAGTTTTGGGTAACTTGGGTATTTTCAAATGGCTTGAAATCATTTTTTTGAATAAATTTGGATATTTTGGGTGAATTTAAGGGTTTTGACCACATTTGGGATTTGGGGGTGTTTATGTAATTTGGGTAGGTTTGGGTGTGAAAGGTCAAATTGGGTATTTTGGTAGGGTTGGGGTATAAGCCACCCTACATGAGCTATAGACCAATGGAAATCCCATTTGGGTCATATATGTACTGGTCTTAGCTAAACCCTAGCCTAGGGCTAGTGGATTTAGGGGACCATCTACATGAGTCTCCCAAAGGATCAAGGGACCAAAATTAGGAAAATTTGGGTTTAGGGTTGTGAGTGATTGCAAGTGAGAGAGAGCAAGTGAGAGTGAGTGCTTTAGCCCCAGACCAACACCCAGAGTCAACACTAAGGGCAAGTAGTCTTATGGGAACTCATCTTGGGCTCCCCTATAATGACCCCACCAACTAAGTGCTAGAGGTTAGGACCAATATGTAGAGCTTCAAGTTAAGTAAAGAAGAGGGTTCCTTTTTTTTTCTAGGAATAGTTAATAGGGAAGTCCTATGGCTAGACCTTATGCGACTAAAGAGGAAAAACTAAACCTCAACAAAAGTGAGGTCAACAAGGGGGAGCGCAAATAGATAGGGAGATAAGATTTGATGGGCGTAGAATTAATGTTTCTAGGGTGATAGGCTATATTCATTTTTCAATTTGGTCTAGCGTAAAAGGAGGTGTATAATTGTATGTGCTATTTGTTTCCGCTAGGGAATTAGCAAGTGAATATTTGATCGAAGTCAAGAAGTAGGAACTCTCGCTGGGGACTGGAGAGTGGATTTGAGTTATCAAGTTTTAGGTATTTATAGAGGATGGAAATCAGTATGTAAGTGCTGACCCCAGGGTGGGAATTGAAATTTAGTTTAGGTATCGATTCCAAAGAGAGTCAAAATTTAGGGACCGACCTTGAAAGACGGGAACCAGAATTTAAGAACTGATCCCAAAATGAGAATTGAAATTTAAATATCAATCTCAGGAGAGAGTCAGAAGTTAGGGACCGACCTAAAAAAGAAGGAATCAAAAGTTAAGCACTGATTCCAAAATTAGAATTGAAAGTTAAAGAACATTCTCAAAAGAGAGTCGGAAGTTAGGAACCGACCTTGAAAGGAGGGAATAAGAAGTTAGGAACTGATTCCAAAAATGAGAATTGAAAGTTAAGGATCAATCTCAAAAGAGAGTCGGAAGTTAGGGACCGACCCCAAAAGAAGGGAATCAGAAGTTAAGGACTGATTCCAAAATGAGAATTGAAAGTTAAAGATCAATCTCAAAAAGAGGATCGGAAGTTGGGGACCGATCTCTGTCGGCACTATTTTTGGTGTGGGGTGCCACCCTACATGAGCTATAGACCAATGGAAATCCCATTTGGGTC
>NW_018223055.1:0-1153 GCF_001263595.1 Phalaenopsis equestris
TGAAGTGTAGATGTTAGCCCTCAGGAAAAGGGGAACGTGCGAGCTCCGAAGTGAGAGCTGATATCATCCGAGCCTAGCCGCAGATTCAGTAACCAAGCATAGGATTAGTCAATGTTCTTTATGCCTGGACCAATGGGTAAAGAAGAATAGGTATGCTCCTATTTGGCACAATCCAATTTAAACTAATTCACTCTATCCATTCACTTTAATTTCTTGACAAGGAGAAGGATGATTTCTTATATATTGAATTTCACATTAGAAACTTTATTAGTAGAATTAGTTATTTAAGAGTTATTAAAATTACATATTTATTTCAATTACCTATTAATGACAGATAAGCAATTTGAATTATATTGTTGTGATTAAGTATTGATTTTCTAAAATCTTAGTTCGTAGCCTCTAATATTACTCCCTGTGGGATCGATATCTAGGACTCCATTAGAGCCATGTATTACTTGAGTGATACGTATACTTGCATGATAAGTGTGACTTTACCATTAATGAATTTTTTTATATTCATCTTTATCGAATCTAAAACCGTTGTCAAGTTTTTGGTGTCATTGCCGAGGAATTAAATCTTCTAGCAGCAGTATTAAATTCTTGTATTTTTAAGCATATATAAAGTCATTGTCAATATCCCTCCGCCGTTCATTTTTTAAGTAAGTGAGGGGACCCTTTTGAGGAGGAGCTTAGGAGCAAGATGTCACTCTCCTATGCTAAAGGAGAGCTTCATCCTTACTAGGGGAAGGTCACCGGAAGATAGTCGGGGTATCATCGGAGTTCGCCGGAACGTGGGCTTCTCTTCTACCGATAGGAGAACTTCTTCCTACATCAAGACACACATCCAAAACCATCAAGATGTTGATATTTTCCAAATCTTAGCTGGCCCTACGGTTAGTCTAGTCTAGGTTCGTGGATTTGATTGCCCACATGGCATGGATGTGCGGGTTGACATTTTTCGGCAAGGTTGTGTCGTCTATGTGATGGATCGTTGATTTCAATAGGGGAAGCCCTAGGTTAGGATCCCCATGCATTGGTCATTACAATACAGACTTGAGTGATTCCTTTGTGAATATTATGAATATATCCCATTGGGTCAGAATCCTAACTTTTCTTTATTTGGCGCTCTCAACCTCCCTTTGAGGGGTTGGTT
>NW_018223056.1:0-977 GCF_001263595.1 Phalaenopsis equestris
AGTACGCTAAAACAAGTATTGTAGTGCGCGCCTAACTGCTTGAAATTGGAACATTTGTGCTTCAGTAACTATGGGATTATAGTAGATGGGAATGGATTATGATACAAATGAATGCTATGTGTTGGATCCTAAGTTGTCTTTGAGACACGGCCCGAGAGTTAGAGCTTATAAAGAAAGAATTGACAGAGATAAGAGGGGTTAGGACTGTTAGAGAGTCTATAACACATATTTACGTGGTTCGGCAAATTGCCTACGTCCACAGAGTTTTTAGAGAGTCTATAAACCAAAGAAGAACTCAAAGCGTGACTACCGTGACTACTAAACCTACTAAACCCAAGGAGAGTCATCCGAAGTTTCTATCACGAACAGGAGAGAGCAAGGAGATGCTTCACTTCACAAAAGAGGAAAACATTGTGAAGAGGTGTGACTCTCCAAAGCAAAGTAACCGCCCAAGCATAGTGGATCAGACTCCACCGTTTCTAACAATTCTCACACTTGGAGACTGACCAAAGGAAAATATGTTGATATTTTCATACCTATTTTATATTATTTTGGATGTTATTGCAATTTACAGAAAGGTATTTTTGATGTTTTATTACAAGAATGCTGAATTAGGGTCATTGGAGCAAAAAGATGCAAAAAGGAGCAAATTTGGAGCGAAAAGGATCAAAATGTGGAGAATTGAACTAGGCCGCTGACGGCGAGTTTTTCCCGAGATTACAGGACAATAGCGCCTTCGACCCCGCCGATGATGAGTTTAACCCGAGACTACAGGACAAAATTCTTCAGAAGCCCGCCGACGGCGCCCTCGAGGTCGCTGACAGCGAGATCGATGATTATGCCTACTCAAGCTTTGGATAAGACAAAATTTTGAAGGGATGCTTAGGCAACTCTTGGGAAAGCTCATCCTCAACTTTAAAAGAATATTTTGGCCGAAAATTGAGAGAGTCTAGAGGCCTTGGAGGTTAGAGAGGTTC
>NW_018223056.1:2137-2556 GCF_001263595.1 Phalaenopsis equestris
TTAATAAGAGAACCTAAAAATTTTGATACAATGGAAAACAACATGAACAATCAAGAAATAGAGAATGAACACCAACCTAGACCCCTAAGAGATTATGCAAATCCTACAGCAAATGAAAGTCACTTATCTATCCAAAATCCTGATGTAGCTGCTAATTCATTTGAGCTTAAACCTGCTATTATCCAAATGGTACAAAATAATCAATTCGGAGGTACACCAAATGAAGATCAAAACTTACATCTCGCTAGTTTTTTAGAATTGTGTGCTACTTTTAAATATGATAGAGTCTCAAACAATGTTGTTAGACTTAGACTTTTTTACTTTTTCACTGAGGGATAAGGCTAAGATGTTGTTAAATTCGTTAGCACCGAGATCTATTAGAATTTGGGGAGAGCTTTCATAGAAATTTCTATCCAAAT
>NW_018223057.1:0-808 GCF_001263595.1 Phalaenopsis equestris
TGACATACTCTTCCATGAAATCAAATGTGACTCTCTCTTTATTGTAGAAATCATATCCCCTTCTTAGTACATATGTTTCTCAACACATTTTAACAATTCAATTGGCCAGATCGAAAAGTAAATGAAGATCGAAGTTTAAATCATCACAAATTATTGACATTTAAAATCGTAGAAAACAAAATCAATTCTTCACAAAATAATTTCTTCAAAGTAGAGAGAAGGATAAAGAAAACTACTCAGAATTCATGAGAAAAATACGATAAAACACAGACTTCATATATAAAAATAATTTTACAAATAAAAGAAATGAAAAATACAACTCATCTCACAATTCTTCTCAAGCAAATCTCTAGAAGTTATCTCCAAGCATTTCTCTCTTTACAAGCACTCTCAATTCTCTCTTAGAAGTGTAATGAAGAAGAAATCTCTCACTTTCCCTCTCTCCAAGCCCTTGACTTTCTCTCTCTATCTCTCCCTCTTGGTCTCACGCCACCTCTCTTTTTTCGTCCCCCATTTAGAAGTTCTTCTCCAACTCCATTTTATTTTGGGTTGCCTCCTCTGAAAAGAGTTTCCATTTCCCTCCAAAATTCAAATGTCAAGCCTTTAAATTCAAAAGATGTGCCTCTTTGATCCAAGAGTTAAATCCCTTCAAATTAGAACCTTTCAAAGTGTCTAGATGCATTGAATCACTCCATGGGGTGTTTAGAACAAGTGTCCTTTTAAAAATTTGCACAAAATTCGTCTCGAACAACCTTAATTTGAAGAAGTGGCACCTGGCGCATCATGCACTAGTGCTCTGGATTTTGGC
>NW_018223058.1:0-403 GCF_001263595.1 Phalaenopsis equestris
CAGGTATTTCACTAAAGCAGCATCACAAGCAGCTTCGTATTCAAACTTCTGGCGAATCAGATCATCTTTATGAGCATTTCTGGCCTCCATGTTCTGCAACCTATGATCTATCCTCAAAATATCTTCTTGTTGAATCATCATCTGGTCCAATAACTCCTTGTTACTAGGGTCACTTGAAGTAGGCTCACTAAAAGTAGGGGTCCTAAAAGTAGAAGGAATATCCCTGACCTTACTTCCAAATCTTCAATTAACATGGGACTCATAATTCTTAATGTTTGCAGACCCAATTAGTCTCTGAGGCTCAATCCTCTCCTCATCGGGTTTGAAATCAACTCCTGCATGCTCATAAAGTGTATAAAAGACAACAGGGTGTGCCAATCCTCCAGTGGTCTCTCTCAGAGCA
>NW_018223059.1:0-7035 GCF_001263595.1 Phalaenopsis equestris
AAAAAGTTGCAAGATTTTCTAAGTTACAACGTCGACCGAAGAGGTCTGGTTGGTGGTGGTCGATGACAATTGACGATTTTCATAGTGCTCAACGCCAGTTAGTGGTTGTCGACGGTGGTCGACGGAGGTTGGCAGTGGTCGACTAAGATTGGCGTGTGTTGACGACGGTCGACTGTGGTCAATGACGGTCGGCAGTGATCGACGGGGATTGATAGTGGTCGGTGACGGTAGGCGGTGTTTGATGGAGGTTCGGAGTGGTGGACAACTGCCTGTGGCAATTGACGATGATAAGGATGGTGCTGAGCTTTAGCTCCTTCTCAAAGCCTTAGGTTTTCTCTCAAGGCCTAAGCTCCTCTCCATGAGAGAGCTGGAGCTCTATTTATAGTATTTTGGGTGCAATTAATGCAGGAATGTGAACCATTTTGATCGGACGATCCAGAGAGCTTCCTTCGATCAAAAGGTGTTTGATGGACATTTAAATACCTTAACAATGTCAAATTTGAGCAATTTTAGGTTTGTTGGATTTGTCTTATTAAGATGTTTGATTTGACTATAAACTTGCTTGATTCAACATTAGTTTGTCCTTCCAAAAGCATCTAGAAATCTTCTAACAATGGCTTAATGACTTAATCTGAGCTTGATTTGACTCAGATTGAACTAGTTTTTATAACATTGGATCCGTCTCATCGAGCCGGTCAGTTTGACTAGAAGTTTGCTGAAATCAGAGCTCTGGATGATTTTTTATCAAAAGTGTTCAACGCCAGTTAGTGGTTGTCGAACATGGTCGGCAGTGGTCGACGTCGATCGGAGGGCGTCGGCAACGATCGACGATGGTTGACGGAGGTTGGCAGTGGTTGACGAAGATTGATGGGTGACGACGAAGGTCGACGGTGGTCGACAAAGGTCGAGTGGTCAACGACAGTCGGCAGTGGTCAACGACGGTCGTCGGTAGTCATTTTGATCGGACGGCCTAGAGAGGTTTCTTCAATCAAATGGTGTTTAATGAACATTTAAATACCTTAATGAGGTCGAAATTGAGAAATTTTATGCTTGTTGGATTCATCTTATTGAGATGCTCGATTTGACTATAAAATTGCTCGATTTGACATCAGTTTGTCCATTCAAAAGCATCTAGAAATCTTCTAAGAGTGGCTTAATGACTTGATCTGAGCTTGATTTGACTCATATTGGGCTAGTTTTTATATCATTGGGTTCGTCTCATCGAGCCGGTCAGTTTGACTAGAAGTTTGCTGAAATCAAAGCTCTCGATGATTTTTTTATCAAGATTTGAATATTACTTGCTCCAAGTATTTTATTGAGATTCATGCCTAATGATGAAAATTTGTTATTGGATTATCAATTATGTTGTGATCTTATTGTTATCGATCGGTCGACAATGCCTCTCTTAGACCTTTCATTTAGTTCAATCAAAGCTTGATCTATGAAGGCGATCATTCAACAGATTTTAGGTTTGACTGAGTTCCCCGAGTATCTTCGGGGCTTGAGGGATTAACATGAATTAGTTTATCTTTTATTATACTGATAAAAAATTACAATAAACAATGACATTTCCCTTTAAGTGTACAAGGAATAAATTCAAAAAATAAAAAGTTTTTGTAAGGTAAAAAATTCTTTAGATCATCTTCACTCCAGATCCATGGGAGTTCATTTGCCGTGTATGTTTTCAGTCGATATGCCCTGGGAAAGACACATTGTCAAAAAATATAAGGTCCGCTCCAAGCTGGTCTAACTTACCGACCGCCTGTTTGTGAGCCACTAGATTGACCTTCTTTAGGATCACCCGTGACAAAAGCCTTATCTCCAACATGTATGTTGAAATAGCGAGCAGTTTGCTTCTTAATCTCTTTCTGTCAGAGTGCCGATCTAGCTCAAGTTTATTTCATGATATTGAGAGCTAGCATCACTCCCTTGTTGTTAGTATGTTGCCACTCGGTCAATTCGTCTCTAGCAAACAAGGAGGCTGTGACGAGTCTTTGGCTATGATGAACATATTTAACTGGTAGCACGACCTTCATTTCATGGGTTAGTATGAATGGAGTTTGTCTGGTCGCCAAAGAATGTGTCGTTTGGATAGCCTAGAGCACAAATGGTAGCAGGTCTGCCTAGCTTACCTTGGCTATTTCGATCTTATTTCGTAACAAACTCGAAATGAGCTTGTCAATTGCTCGGTTTGCCCGTTCATCCTAGGGTGATGGGTTGAGGTGAACTTCAGATCAATCCCTTGTTTTGTGTAGAAGTCTTTCACCCGTTGGTCCACAAATTGAGTCACATTTTCAATGATGATGATGAGCGGCAGTCCATACCTGCAGATCAAGTCAGACCATATGAAGTTCCAGACAGCTTCTACGTTGATTGGAGTGAGTGATTTTGTTTTGATCCATTTTAAAATATAGTCGACTACTACTAAGAGGAACTTTCTTTGGCATCTCAATGGAGGATAGGGTCCAAGAATGTCAAGTCCCCACATTGTGAATGATCGCGGGTTGACTATTGGTTGTAGCTCCCTAGCTGATTAATGATGTAAAGGTGCGCATTCTGAACCTTGCTTGCACTTTTTTTTCAGAATTTTTCTACATCTTTCAGGAGTGTCGACCAAAAGTACCCCTGTCGTTGCATCTGATAAGCACAATTCTTCCTTATAGAGTGGTTACGACTTTCTTCGGAATGTATCTCCCGGAGCACCTTGGACTTCACCCTTTCTCATACACCATAGATATACCAATGCAATCGACCTTCTGAACAACTTCTTGTTGATTAATAGATACATGGTGGCTTTGATTTTAAAATGCCTAGGATTTTTGATACTCTCTTCCGCTTTTCTAGTCTCCAGGTAGTGGATGTATGGATCCATCTAACTTTTGGTCTCATCGACCATTACCTTCATAGTCTTCGGTTTGTCAACTGTTGGCCCAGTAAGTTTTCTGTGTATTTCTACCAAGATGAGGTGTTTGGAGAGGATATTAGGGGCTTGATTATCTTCCCGACTGACTTGCTCGATGCAAAAGCTCTGAATCTTTTGATTTCTTTTTTTGTCTTAGCGAGGTATCTTGTCATCAACTCGTCTTTGGCTTTAAAATCCTTGTTAACCTGGTTCAGTACTAACAAGGAGTCAGAACTTACCAAGTTTTCACGGTCTCTGATCTTGTAGGCTAAGCTAAGCTCAATGATTAGTGCTTCATACTTGCCTGATTATTCGTGACGTCGAACTCCACCGAGTTCTTCGAGTAGACAAGCTCTCTAGCTGGGCTACATAAGGTTAGCCCTAGTCCTACTGTTGCTTGTTTAGAGGCTCCATCGATGTATAGGATCCACATTCTGTTTTCAACGATGATTCTCTCATCTAACTCCTTTTTCTTGGAGAAGTTAGCCTGAAAGTCTACAATTGCTTGTTCTTTGCTGCCACATATGAGAAACGTAGGTGATATTGAATTTGCTAAGTTCTACCATTCCTTCAACAGTCGACCACAGTGTTCCAGCTTTGTGAGCACAGATTTTAATGGATGTTCTGTGATGACCTAGATTAGATGCATCTGGATGTAATCAAAGTGAAAGTTAGTTTTTTCATAATCGGGTACCTGATTTCAGTGTCATGAAGCACTCAAGTCATGTATTATATCATTTATTATTTTCTCACCTCCTCTAAGACTATAATTGAGCTAAAAGCCTCTCACCCAACTCCAAGGTACAGTGACTGTGCTTCCACTGGTTTCGGGGCTCTAGAGCATTGACAAGGATTTTAAGGAATCCCTTGAGTTTCTAAATTCCTCTACGCATTCGGTTGTCCATTCAAAATGCTAATTTTTCCTTAGTGCCATAAAGAACACTGCACACTTGTCGCTCGACTTTGGGATGAAATGCTTAAGCACGACAATACGACCAGTTAGTCTATGAATTTCCTTGGTTTTAAATGGGGGTGGCATGTCAAGGATCACTTGTACTTTCTCATAATTGGCTTTTAATCCCTCGGGGGTCAACGTAAGGTTTTCAATCCCCAAAGGTGCATTTGGAAGGGTTCAATCTCATATTAAATCTTTTGATGTTTCGAAGATCACTTTTAGATCTTCAATGTCTTGTTCTACTGACATACTTTTAATTAAGATATCATTGACATACACCTTAGTATTCTTTACTTTTTTATTAGAAAAAATTACATCCATGAGGCGCTGATAGATCAACCCATTATTATTAAGCTCAAAGGGAATTACTATACAACAAAAATATCTTGCGCAATAATAAATGTCATTTTCTCTACTTTGGTTGGATGCATCTTTACCCAATCTTTACCTGGTGGTAGCCAGAGTGATCATTGAGAAAAATTTTTATTGAATATATGGCCATTGTGTCCCCCAAGGTGTCAATATTCAATAAGGTTTAGGTGTCCTTCGAGGAAGCGGCGTTGATGTTAGTGAAGGTGAGGCACATCCACCACTTATCATTGGCTTTTTTGACCATGACGATGTTAGAGAGCCAAGTTGGGTACTGGACTTCACAGATGTAGCTGACATCCAATAGTTTCTTTCTTCCAGTGCTATCCATTCAACCAAAGTTCTGGTGGTCGATTGGATCTTCTATTAGACCAGCCGAGAGTAGGGAATGATGTTTAGTTGGTGGCAAGTTGCTTCGATAAAAAAATTAGGCATTTCTACTAAGGTATAAGAGAACACTTCTTAGAGCTACTAAAGCATCTTTACAAGTTGGTTCTTGAATTCTGCATCAAAACGTTCACCAATCAAAAAAACCTTACGAGGTTCTTCATCGGACACAGACACCTGGAGGACAACCTCATTGGTATCGAGACCCCTCTCCCTTGAAAGCTGGATGTCGAGTTTTTCACGGTCGATACTTGAAACTAATCACAAATAACCGTTTCTAGACTACTCCAATTTTCTTCAAACCGTAATTACTTCTCTGTCGTCTGAGAACTTTATGACTACAATGTAGGTGGAAGATATTGCCCGGTAGCTGTTCAAGAGAGGCTGACCGAAGATAGCATTGTAGGTCAGCAGTGAATCTACCACAAGAAAATCCTCTATGCTATTATAATGCTTTCCCGGCTCTCTACAAGACATAGTGAGAGCGACAAGGCCTAGTCTGTCCTTCCTTCCCCTAGAGAATCTGAATGGGTCGGTTGATGCTATTAACCGGTCAACCATCAGACCAATCATGTCGAACACTGATTTTCACAGTTTCTTTACCGAATTTCTTGTATCAATGAGAAATTAGACACAGGTAGTTGTTGATTAGTGCTGTGAAAATAATCGCCTCATTATAGGGGGTTCCCCTTCAGTGGGAGATTTGCATCTGTAAAGATAATGGGTAGTTGGTTACGTGTGTACGGGATGCCAAAGCATACCTCTCCTGAACATTGTCTCATTAGAAAATAAGGTTGGGTCCTCCCTAGAAGATGGACAAGATTATCCATGCAACGTGAACCTCATTTGCTTTGACAGGCTCATTGGAGGGATCCTCTACTGGTGCTTTACTCTGTCATTGTATATGTGCACCGATCACTAAAAACTCTTTAAGATTTTTAGCATTGATGAGTTTCTTGATTAGGTTCTAGAGGAGAAGACACTCATTTGTGTTATGTTCATGGTCACGGTGGTACTGACTGTACCTTTTCCGATCTTGTAAGGCCAGGGGCGTCTTTAGTGGCGGGGCAGGTTTGAAGTAGTCCTTATTTGGATGGCTTGGACTATTTCTTCCATCGACACATTGAGTGGTTTCAAACTTTACATTTCTGTAAACATGCAGCCACTCATATTTCTGAGCCGACCTTTGATTGGAGCGCTACTTTCAGGATTGAGAGTTGTCATTTTGATGACTGGGAGACTGATTGTCCTTTGTCTTTTGTTGTTCGCCCCATTCTTTCCACTTCTTTGATGAGTGGCTGGATGATTTGAGCTTACCCTTCGGTGAGTTCTAGAGGTCTTTTTTAGTGAGTATGTGATCGTTCTCCATCTCCAATACTTGTGTGAAAGTAGTAGCTTTAAATAGATTTAGGTCATACCTAAATCACTTACTTCAGAATCCTTGCTTCAAGTCTGTTCCAGCATTTTCCAGCTTTAAAATTTTGACTTCCAGCATCTCATTCTAGAAGTGGGTAATGTAGGCCTGTAGGCTCTCATTTTCTCCCTACTTGAAGTCAAGCAGGGTGTTCGAGTCTTTCCTTAGCTTTTGCACATTTGAGAAGTGTGAAACGAAGAGTCTTTTAAACTAGTAGTAGCTTGGGATGGTTTCAGTCGATAGAACGTTAACCATCGAAGGGGCGACACTTTCCGGGTGGTTAAGAAGAAATGCCACATTCTTGGGTCTTCAATCTAAAGTAGACCATTTAATGATTTGAATGTTTTGACGTGTTTGATTAGATCAGTCCTCCCTTTATAAGAATCAAGGCCATAAAACCTTAGCATGGACGGAGGTATTGCTTCTTTGATTTGATGAGTAAAGGCCCCTTCTGCGAGCAGCCAGACATGCACTCAAATCCAATATTCCTATTGCTCGTTCACCTGTGCAGATGCGGCTATGTTAGTGTGTTGGGATTCACCTTGTCACTTGACAGCGACTTTATATATGCTTAAAATTACAAGAATTTGATACTGCTGCTAGAAGATTTAATTCCCCGACAATGGCGCCAAAAACTTGACAACGATTATAGATTCGATAAAGAGGTGTATAAAATATTCAATAATTGCAAAATTACACTTATCAACGTAAGTATACGTATCGCTCAAGTAATACAGGGATCTAATGGAGTTCTGGATATCGATCCCACAGGGGGTAATATTAGAGGCTACAAACTAAGCTTTTAGAAAATCAATACTTAATCACAACAATATAGTTCAAATTGCTTATCTGTCACTAATAAGCAATTGAAATAAATATGTAATTTTAATGACTCTTAAATAACTAATTCTACTAATAAAGTTTCTAATGTGAAGTTCAATATATAAGAAAGCATCCTTCCCCTTGTCAAGAAATTAAAGTGAATTGAGAAAGTGAATTAGTTATCTC
>NW_018223059.1:7846-9189 GCF_001263595.1 Phalaenopsis equestris
GCTCCTTTTTGCATCTTTTTGCTCCAATGACCATAACTCAACATACCTGCAACAAAATATCAAAAATACCCTTCTTTAAAGTGCAATACCATCATTATTAGTATAAAATAAGTATGAAAATCTCAACATATTTTTCTTTGGTCATCCCTTTGTCAGCTAGTTGCTGACCTGGTTGTGCGGGATAGGTGGGTTCCTTGGCGGGGGTCTTTGGGGATGAACCCTCTGAGGTTTCGCTTCCAGGCGAGGTGCCTGGTCATTCCTCTAGGTGATTGCTACCCGGAGGACCTCTAATTGCTCCATGATGAGGCTCATTTGGACTTGTAAGCCCTGAATTTGTGCAAGAAAGTTTTGTTGTACAACATCTCCGTTGGGTTCCATGTGTTCTCCATCACGAGGGTAATTTAGGCTTTTAACATTACATTGATATCTAGTGTCGATTAGTACTCGAAAAAGTGGGATAAAAAATTAGTAGAAATTAATGGACATTTATTGATAGCTCAAAAGATCATGAATAAGAAGACAGATGGACATCAGAGAGAGATACAATTCAAATTCGAGGGTGTGGTTTACATGAGATTGTTCAGGTTAGGAGCAAGAAACTTTCTTCATGATATTTTGGACCCTATGAGATTGCTTCACACATTGGGGTAGTGACCTACCATTTGAGGTTCTTGCCCTCATCAACACTACATCTAGTCTTTCATGTTTTACAACTGAGGTGTGCTATAAGAGATCATACACTCTCTAACTTCGATGTTGACAGAAGACTTGTAGGTGATTCTAAAATCTTTACCTATCAAAGGAGTGTGTTGGGAGGGGCAGAAGCAAATGAGATATGATTAAGTGGAAAGATCTGACAGATTATGAAATAATGCAGGAGCCTTACAAAGGGATCCAAAGCATTTTCCATCCACTCACCTTGGGAAAAAAATATTTATTTGGGAGGGGAGTGTTGATACACTTGTGCATGCATTACAGATAATGGGAGAGCCTTCACTGTAGATGATGATCAGCTAAGAGGACCATTCTTGACTAGAAAAACCCAGCCAGACCTGTCAGTGACCTGACTTAGCCAACGATGCAACCGAGAGAAGCAAGATGCCTAGGAGAGGTTGAAAACGATTTCAACACCAGGGTTGGGCCCACATAGCTGCTAATCACACATAAGAGAATATAAATCAAGGGAGGTTTTGGGGGAATTATTTGAAAAGAGATATCGTTGACTATTTATGAGAGGTAATTGGATAGGGTTTGTTTTATGTTTGATTTGCTGTAGAATTTCTTTTCGCTTGGTATTCTTAGGCGGTTTCTAGGGTTTGTGGAGAGGCAATCTACCTCTCAAA
>NW_018223060.1:0-1054 GCF_001263595.1 Phalaenopsis equestris
CTAATTGGGAAGACAGCGACTTGGAAGCGAATACAAAGAACAGAAAATCGCACCTTTCTCCTCCTGGAAGGGAAGGCGACGACAGGATCATGTCTTCCATCTCATGTGAAGACTGACGAGATCGCTACTATACAGAGGGTGGGATTACTGTTTGCAGAGCTGTGCATTTTCCTTTGTGAAGCAAACACGAAGTGGGCATACAAAAATTTGCGAGGGAACAAATAATGGGATCACGTCTTCCGCTCCTATGAAGATTGACGGGATCGATGCAGATACAGAGGGTGGAATTGTTGCTTATAGAGCCGCACCTTTTCCTTCGTGAAGCACACACGAAATAGGTGTATAGGAGTCTGTGGGGTAAGCAAAAAATGGGATCACTATGTACAAAACACGATACAGTGGTGAATTTAACCTACTGGGAGAGCCGACGAGATCGCGGCATTCATTAACGTGATTCAACCACAATTTGAGCATGCTTGGGAGCCGAAGGGGTTGTATAGAACCATGACCGAAGCCTTGCGATACAATCGTGGTTCAGGTTATCAGGGAAATAGAAGGAATTAAGACAATGGGGAAGGTTGTGACGGGATCGAGTATACCCTAATCATGATCCTAGAAGTCAACAACCGGATTCAGGATCAAGTGTACCCTAGTGATACGAAGTAACGACGACCAAGAAGATAGACAATTTGGCGAACAAATTGGAAGAAGAGGTGGAGTACAATTGATTCGAGAGCTTCGAGGAGATGCTGAGGAAGTTTATTGAGATGCAATCCAAGACCCCGCCGACGATTCAGTTTGCAAGCCCTACCCAAAAATTGACCAAGGATTAGATTGGGCGAGAGGAATATGAGGAGAAAAACATTCACCATTAAGAACCTCCTCCTAGAGTTCCAATGGGGAGTGGATTAGAGATTTTCGATGGTGACGGGTGGGCCAAAACATGGAGAAAGGAGTTATGGAAGGGGTATGGAGGAGCACGATGAAGAAAGTAGAGAAGCAGGAGGAATATGGCTATCATCGAAAGAGGGAGTTTTACCCTCGATACATGGGG
>NW_018223061.1:0-363 GCF_001263595.1 Phalaenopsis equestris
CAAAATTACATTCACAAAGTAGTTTTGTTTCTTTGTGTCATTTGATTTTGATATTGTGAATTACACAAAAGTTTTAAGGTACATTTATTTTTTTTAATTTAGAAGTTTTGCTCCCTGTTGACCTCAATTTTGTGAGGTCTTCTCTTCTCCTCCTTAGAGCCTAGGTTCTAGTTCTAGGAGTTCCTATTGATCATCTTAGAAAACTAGAATTGATACCCACACTTTTAGAAAATTCTAGCCAATTCTTATTTTTCTTTGATGTCTAGCATCTTTGGCACAAGACCATCGTCTTATGAACGAGCGGTTATGTGTTATTTTGCAAAGACTTAAGGGAAAAGTTCCTGATAGGACTTCAAGCCTTAG